>NC_136903.1:25795318-26053318 GCF_949606895.1 Notothenia rossii | reverse complement strand
GCAGCTCCCTTTCATACGAGTGTTGAGAGCTGTAGCCATAAATTCATTTTGTGCTCAAAGTGCACCAGATTGATGCAAAAAATCTTCCCGGGGGGGTGCATGCCCCCAGAGTAGCTCACGACTTGTTTTATTTTTTTTAAGTAGCTCTCATCCTAAAAAGGGTTGGAGACCCCTCTTATAGAACGATACATTTGACTATTTTTAGCTTGGCCTACCATTTTATTGGAGCGATGAGGAACAGGTGGGGCTTGAAAAGGCCCACCTGTTCAAATGACAGAAAAAGTTTGAGAACCACTGGCATACGTCAATAATGGTTTGCATTCTGTGTGCTTTCTTGGAAGTTAAACGTTGTGTGGATCACATGCAGATTGGGACAGGAACATAATAACCCCCTCACGTTCTCAGATGAGACATTGTAGCCTTCTCTGCTGTCAGAACCTTTCTGTCTTGTAGCACCCACCCACACGCCTTTACGCCCTGCTCTGTTTGAGTCTTGACCAGTCATGTCACACCTTATGTGACATGCAACAGAGAAGCTTGCTTACGACTGATCCGAAATGTAGTTTCAACCCAGTTTCTTTCCTGTTAAACCAGATCATTTATTTTTTTGTTGTCTGTGTATTGGAAGGATATTTGTGAAATTCGTTCATAAGATAAACTAAACTTTTGGTGATTACCTTTTATGCCGTGCCATCATCAGATCAATGATTTATTGCATCCAATACTTTTAAGTTAAACTAATGTTATTCCCTTAAGCCTTACAGTAGCTATTGTTTGTGTTTAGAAAAGCAAATGTTAGCATGCTAAAATGTTAAATATTATAGCTGCTGTTTTCAATGTCACTTTGAGCATGTTAGCATGCCGAAGTTAGCATTTAGCTCAACTGGGCTAGAGTACATCCTCACAAAGCTGCTAGCATGACTCCTTGTTGGTGTAGCATTAAGTAGGATAGCTGGATTAAAAAAAGTCATGATTTTTGTGCAGTGCGTTTTATCAGATTGTTCTGACCTAACATGGGCTGCCCTTTTGTGATGTAAGAGGAGAGATGTTAACGTGCCAAAGTCCAAAATGAGGACCGGTTTAAACCTGGCCTCGCAGGGCTGTGTGTGGGCGGTGTTGCTGGACAATGAGAGGATACAATCGAGTGTAGCAAACTGCAATTCACACATGTCTTTAACATCTTTATTCACTCAGTGTGTTCACACATATGCCCTCCAGTGAGCGTGCATCCTGCTCTCATTGTAAACACTCGCTGGCCTACATACTGTAAATTCTGCATCACGTCTCTGCACACTCAGCAAAGTGGAAAGATATGTCTGGTACGGTCATTCTCATGCTACAATATCTTTTAGGTAATATTCTGACTTGATAAAAACTGTTTTTGACCTTCAAAGTCAAACCTGTATTTACTTCTACTGTTTGATTCCTTTTGATATATTTTGCTTCAGTAAGTCGACCTCTGTGTCATTCCCAAATGATCATATGATTATGGGTGTTATATAATGGCAGAGCTTTACAGAGGGCTCCAGATGTATTGCTGATGCATATCTGCAATCCACTAGGTGGCATACAAGGGTAACTTAAGCTATAAAGCAGTGTCAGTTGAAAAGTGACTTTAGTTTGACTTAGTTTATGATTCTAAAGTAGCATCATGGTGAAAAAATCCTCTGCCATGTTGCATTATACAGATTATCACATTTCACTTTTCCATCTATTACTCAAAATTCTTTAAAAAAAATATTATGTTGACATGCTCTCTGTCTCTGTCTATCCCAGGGTGAAGTATTCAGCCTCGAGTCAGAGGACGAGCGAAGTGGGATCCTCGCTGAAGACATCAACGACATTTACATCTTCACCGGGGACCAGCACCCTGACCATCTGAGCCCCCCCTCCTCGCCGCTCTGCACCGGAGAGATCAGCAGCTGGCAGAGCTCGTGGCAGACGGAAAGCTTACCCGCGTCTCTGGCCGGCCACGAGTCCTGGGCACAGGTCAGCGCCATGGACCCCGAAGATGTGAAGAGCCTGGACAGCAACGAGGGCGCGGCGGCTCTGGCCGAGGAGCGCAGTGAGAACAACTCGTCGAACTCGGACATTGTCCACGTGGAGCGCGAGGACGCCGAGCTGCTAGAGGAAGGCGGGGACGTGGCAGCGATAGACGAGAGCATGATGAGCATCCTGGGCACGGAGAGCGACATGGCCGAGCTCCGGGAAGAGTTCAGGGGCCAGATCCCCCCCGTCACAGAGTTGGCCGACAGTGACTCCACGGCCCCAGCCTCCCTGCTCTCATTAGAGGAGCCGGTTGTCATAGAGACACCTGCAAGCTTGTCCGCAGAGCCTTCCATCATCTCCTTAGAACCTGAGCTTCCTCCCCCCGTCACTGAAGCCCCCCCTCCCTCTGAGCCAGAAGCACCTTCATCTGTTCCTGAGCCAGAACCAGAAGCTGCCCCACTGCCTGCTGAGGTGGCCCCCCCATCTCCAGCCAAGGAAACCCCGTTAGCAGAATCGGAGCCCGTCGCAGTGCCTCCCCAGCCAGAGATTGAGGCCCCGCCCGCTGAGCCCCTGGTCCTGGAGGATGCAGTGGCCCCTGTAGAAGCCCCGGTGGAGGAAACCCCAGAGCAGCCGGAGCCCAAAGCAGAGCTCTCGCTGCTGCTGTACGGAGGCGCCGCGCTGGTGCTCGCTGCTGCCGTGGCCTATAGCTTCATCAGCTTCAGGAGGAAGTAGTACATCTCAGGGGAGGAGAATGAAATTACAAGATAAGGAAAAATAAATGTATTGGTACACACATGGTGGGACTCTTCTTGCCAAGTGGTTTTTTGAAGGTTTAAAATCTGTGAAAATGACCCCCAGCAACAAAAGAAAACATCTCATCTGCAACCGTACTACTGGGAGTCCTGCTCCACAAACACAGCAGGAGGAAACGATGCACTCCACTGTTCTCCTATTTCTTTTGTCTCTCTTTATTCCTTTTTGGTTATCTTCCAACTGTGTGTTGAAATTCTCCAGCTTTTTATAGCCACAGATTGGAAAGTTTGTGAACTTTGATCCCTCTTCTGCTAGTTTCTGTTTCTGTTTAGTCTGTGGCTCTTTCCTTGGAACCACTTGAGTCAGTGTACCTACTGAAAATCCACTGACATTTCCTGTTTTTCTGTGGGACTAAAGGTTCTCTGGCTTTCTCCCTTTCTATGCAACAAAACAGCACTTACTAATATCTCCCCCCATTGTCTGATTATGATTCTTTCTCTCATTCACACATAACAAATGCATGACCTATGGAGGAAACCAGTTATTTGATTTTACTTGTCGGTTTCACACACAGAACAGGCGCATTAGGTTACAACTATTGTTCCTCTTTACATTCTGCATAACGTATGTGTATGACTTCACAGCAGGTTTTAATTTGTGTGTATTCAAACATTAAACATTTTTGCCCTAGAATTGATGAACGTATGGAACTGATACATCCAGCCTGTTCCGCCGTCATTCTTTTGCCATCATTGGTATGCAAATTTGAATATAGTGTGAAGATCCAAAAAAAACTTGAAATAGCAAGTAATCTTAGTTATTGTATTTCTACAGTAAGGGGTCATCTAGTACTTTCTAAAGATACCCCAGTCCTCGTGTGAACTGCACCTCATTCTGTTAGCATTCGCTAAAAAAGAAAATGTCAGCCACTGTAGTACATAGATTCCATCATCCAATCATTTAAATCGATTGAATGGGCTACCACACTTCCTTAGACAAAAACACATTTTCCCTCCATCTTTACTTTCTCCGAGCCCTTTAAGTCCTCAGTGTTCTTTACTATTACTGCTCATGATGTAACTCTCTTATGCCACAACTTTTATTCACAATTGCTCCTGTTGGGAATGTACCATTCCCACACCCTCCCTGTGTAGAAAATGAGGTATTAAAACAAAAAGGGGGTCCTTCAACAACACTAACCAGCATTGTGGTTTTATATTTACATAAATAAATGCTGTGATAAAGATTTGTTTTTGAAGTCAAATTCAACCTCTTGGGTTACAAGATGTTTTTGCCATAATATCAACCAGCTAAGGAGAGTTTTTAAACTAAATGTGAAATGTTAGAGGGGAATGTCCCCGGACCCCACCCCATAGTCTGTGTAGAGTAAATGAGTTATCTTGCACTTTGAGAACTCGTGTCATTGAGTTGTGCAGTATCACATGATTTTGGGGATATTATGGTTAGTTGTATCACTGAGAGCTTATAAAAGGCTGCAAAAACATGGTGCACAACAGATACCATCTTCTATGAAAGGATGTATCCCTGTAACCTTAGTAATACTGATGGACTCAGACAATGCCTGCTTCAAAGGGAAACTGTTAAAGTGCAGGGCAGGATGGATGTCCAACACTTTGTACCTTCAGTTTCCTACAATACACGGATATGAAAATAAAACATTTGAAAGCCTATATGTTGTTTGGATTGAATGCTCATCTGTGTAGATTTAACGTTTCCATTGCCATATCATTACATTTATTTATATCATAAAATACAATCTTACAGAATTTTAGATTGAAATTAAACTCATAACGGGAATGTAAACATTTAATGAAATCACACTAAATAATCAAATACAACAATAATGATGTATTTCAAGTATAAAAATAAAGTCATGTTGGCAAGTTTAAATTGTAAACAATAAGACCTAAAGCACAAAGTTAAGAAATAAAAAATCATTTCCCGTTTTCAAATATGAGCATAAACTCAAACAGTTCAGTGTCACTTCCCTTTCCTCTGAAAAGTGGTTTTTCACTGTACGGTCGCCTCAGCACCTTTCACAGTCAGCTGGTTTCAGGTTCAGCTGTCCTCCGCCGTGTGTCTCTCAGTCATTTCCTCGGTAGTCCTGGCGGGGTTAAGGAACTGCAGCGCGGTGACGAACAGACTTCTCAGCAGCTGAGGGGCCAGCGCACACACCCCCTTCACCAGGGTGAGCGTGAGGGCCAGCATGACTCTCTCCCGTGAGAGATGATGCAGACCCACGCTCTGCATCACACTCTGCACCTCCCGGCTCAGGTGCTCCGTCCACTGCTGGGAAACAGGAACAATAGGATCGACACCGTTAGGTCATTTAACGAGCAACAACAAACGCACTTCTATGCACCTTATTATTACTAGTGTGTTTATATCTCAGTATTTAATCTTTTGAAGTTTTTTATTTTGCACGTGGCAAACAGCAAAATGGTGTCAATCAATTTAAGCAGAAATCAATACAACTATTTTATTTTGCAGTGTTGCAATTGCTGTAGGTGATTTCACATGGACATCGATTATTAAATGTATAAATTAATTTAGGTTTTGGGGATGTTGAGCAACTGCAAACCATTTTGAATCTGAATAGTGTTATAGCAAAGTAAATAGTAATTTACAATAAATCTGTGTTGGTGTATGGTGCATATGGTGTATGTAGACTAGAGGAAATACAAATACCTAATTTCACCCAAGGATACATAGATAAACAGTTCTCTGATGCAGGGAAAGTAGATAATAAATATGCTATGCTAGATATGTAGTGAAAATACTACTCAACACTTTTTTCCGTAATTGTTTTTGTTGCTAAAATGCATGATCACATATATGAAATCACCTAGTACTAGTCTAGTATGCATTATGCAACTACAACAAATATTACATAATAATATAAAATATACAAGTTACATGTAACATATCATACAATTAAAACCACATTACTTCCATTCCTAGTGTAAACTGGACCGTTTTAAATAATATATAATCATTATCTTACAAGTAAAAAAACACCACATTTTGAGTCAGATTATAAAGGATTATCTTTGACAGACACATCCAGTCCAACATGAACATGTCCTGAGCTCACAGCACTCACTTCAGAGGGGGTGTTGGACATGTTCCTGCTCAGGTTCTGGGTAGCCTGATTCACAACATTTTGTTGAAGCTGGTCGGCGATTTCCCTCAGCACTTCTGCTAACTGCTGACAATCTGCTGCCTGTGCCCTGCCCACTGCAGGAAAACAAGACGAGATCAACATCAGTACACTTCAGTGATCATGATATGTGTTCCTTCACTTTTGTTGCTAATAATGGCAGTAACTTTAACTTTGATAAGGTAGGCAGGGCTCGACATTAAGGACTGCCCGATGGCCCGGGGCCATCTAGTATTTAGCTCGGGCAATGAAGCCTCACCTACGGGTTGCCCGATCGGGCAATCTATTATGCCAGTATTATGCAGCTCGCGGATCCAGTAATGGAGAGACAGCAAGCGCATTTTGTGGCATCTGCGGGCAGTGGCAAGTACTTCCGGCATCTGCCACAGAGGCCGCTACTCCGTGGTATCTGTGGCAAGTATATGCCACAGATCCCACAACTTGCCGTGGCAAGTATATGCCACAGATCCCACAACTTGCCGTGGCAAGTATATGCCACAACTTATATATGCCACAACTTGCTGTGGCAAGTAAATGCCACAACTTGCTGTGGCAAGTATATGCCACAACTTGCTGTGGCAAGTAAATGCCACAACTTGCTGTGGCAAGTATATGCCACAACCATGCCACAACTTGCCGTGGCAAGTATATGCCACAACTTATATATGCCACAACTTGCTGTGGCAAGTATATGCCACAACTTGCTGTGGCAAGTATATGCCACAACTTATATATGCCATAACTTGCTGTGGCAAGTATAGGACACAACTTGCTGTGGCAAGTATATGCCACAACTTGCTGTGGCAAGTATATGCCACAACTTGCTGTGGCAAGTATATGCCACAACTTATATATGCCACAACTTGCTGTGGCAAGTATATGCCACAACTTGCTGTGGCAAGTATATGCCACAACTTGCTGTGGCAAGTATGTGCCACAACTTGCTGTGGCAAGTATATGCCACAACTTGCTGTGGCAAGTATATGCCACAACTTATATATGCCACAACTTGCTGTGGCAAGTATATGCCACAACTTGCTGTGGCAAGTATGTGCCACAACTTGCTGTGGCAAGTATATGCCACAACTTATATATGCCACAACTTGCTGTGGCAAGTATATGCCACAACTTATATATGCCACAACTTGCTGTGGCAAGTATGTGCCACAACTTGCTGTGGCAAGTATGTGCCACAACTTGCTGTGGCAAGTATATGCCACAACTTATATATGCCATAACTTGCTGTGGCAAGTATAGGACACAACTTGCTGTGGCAAGTATATGCCACAACTTGCTGTGGCAAGTATATGCCACAACTTGCTGTGGCAAGTATATGCCACAACTTGCTGTGGCAAGTATATGCCACAACTTATATATGCCACAACTTGCTGTGGCAAGTATATGCCACAAGTTAAGAGTTAAGAGAAGGTTTACGGTAGCTGCCACTCGCCTTCCGTGGCAAATGCTGATATTTAAATGTCGCTGTTTTGGCATGACTTTATCGGACTGATCTGTACACAAGACTGATGATCTGTTACTGATGGTCCGATCATATCTTTCAAAAAGATTAAACATTATATGTTCTATAGATTTCACTTGGAGAACGTGGTTTGTTAAAATAAATAAACGTGCTATTTTTATGATAATACTCACGATATATTATTAGTAAGTTGACAAAGATCTAACATTGTTGACCAGAGGTGGGAAATAGGCTAACTTGTATACTCAAGTACTGTACTTGTGATTTAGAAATAGCCTACTTGTACTTTAGTTGAGTATGTAAATGGTTTGTTACGTAGTAGGCTACTTACCCCACTACAACTCAGAGGTAAATTGTGTAATTGTAGCCTACTCCCCTACATTTATTTAATACGCTACCTTTAGTTACTTACTAAAGATTCTGATTAATGATGATACATATAATCAAGTCTTAAATCAGACTTTATAGTTACTCCTGGAGTAAATTCACAAGATACCCTACTACTGTATACAAAGTCATTAAAACTAGCTGCACCTTTACCAGCTTTGAGAACACTTTCATGATCAATCATTATAATGAAACATGTAATATGCACTTTAAGTATATTGTTATGCTAATCATTTTGCGCTTTTACTTGAGTAACATTTTAATGCATGACTTTTACTTGTAACAGAGTATTCCAACATTTAGGTTGGCTACTTCTACTTTTACTTCACACT
Organism: Notothenia rossii; assembly: GCF_949606895.1. Lineage (NCBI taxonomy): Eukaryota > Metazoa > Chordata > Actinopteri > Perciformes > Nototheniidae > Notothenia > Notothenia rossii. The sequence goes on along the minus strand of NC_136903.1, from coordinate 26,045,196 downwards.
AGAACCGCCAGGGGTCGCTGTATAGCCTACCTAAAACCACCAACGTGTCAAATGAACGAATGCATTGATTTTCAAGGTACAATATTATTTTATTTATCATACTAGAACACAATGAGTGTTGCCACTAATCGCCTTGGCATGTGCCTTGGCATTTGTGGCATCTCCCACAGATGCCACAACTTGCCGTGGCAAGCATATGCCACAACTTGCCGTGGCATTTGTGCATGCTGAACGAGAGTTGCCACAAGATGCCAGAGTTAAGAGAAGTTTTACGGTAGCTGCCACTCGCCTTCCGTGGCAAATGCTGATATTTAAACTCGTATTTATCGTGTAAAATGTCGCTGTTTAGGCATGACTTTATTGGACTGATCTGTACAAAGGACTGATGTGCGATCTCTATTTTTCAAAAAGATCAATTATCATTTATATTCAATTTTATTTGGAATAGCCTACGTGGTTTGCTAAAATAAACAAACGTGCTATATCTATGATAGTAGGCTAAACATAGGCCTATATAGTAATAACAAAAGAAATATTGGCAAGTGAGCGTTGCAACGCAAGCCCTTGGCAATTGTCGCTTCTTGAGGGGAGTTTCCACTGCTTGCTACGATAACCAGGTGTATTGTTACTAGTAAAGACAAATAATTAAAAAATAAATATCTGTATTGACACAGCAACGTGTACAATGGTGTTATTAGACTTGGCTACAGACTTAGGGCAGCACCATGAGAATGATAAATACTTAAATAAACATGAAGAATGTTCTCTTAAGCATGATACTCCAAGCAATCCTCATTTAACCGTATAAAGTTGATTTAATATGTTGAGGAAAGAGGGTTACAATGTAATATAATTACACCCTTGTTAAAACTTTTTTTGTGCATCAGTAAAAAGGTTATATGTCATGCATGCAAATATCAAATCATTGTGTTGCTAATGAACATAAACAGATTTTGATATGATACGTTGTATTTACTTTATTTATCTAAAATGTTGAAATCTTTGCGTTACAGCACTGATAAGGGATAGGAAACATAAAATAATAATAATAAAAAGAAACAGGAAATAATTTACACATTATTAGTAGATATTTATCGACAGAGTATCTACAGAATAAACAATATAGCCTACTGAATATGTAAGAATACACTATAATAAACCATCTTACTAAAACCAATAGAAACATATATTTGTCTTTCTTAACACTTTCATGCATGAATTATGAAAGCCTCACTCAGGATTTTTTTACCAGGTGTTTTTATTGCTCTTGGGGCATGAAAAACAAGATTTTAACTTTAGTTTATTTGTATCTAGTTTTTTCAAATTTAGAACATTTAAAAATACATTTAAAAAAAGAATTTTAAGGATGATGTTTTATAATAATATATCTTGAGTATTATCATAAAAATAGCACGTTTATTTATTTTAACAAACCACGTTCTCCAAGTAAAATCTATAGAACATATAATGTTTAATCTTTTTGAAAAATAGAGATGGGACCATCAGTAACAGATCATCAGTCTTGTGTACAGATCAGTCCAATAAAGTCATGCCAAAACAGCGACATTTTACGCGATAAATACGGGTTTAAATATCAGCATTTGCCGCGGAAGGCGAGTGGCAGCTACCGTAAACCTTCTCTTAACTCTTAACTTGTGGCATACACTTGCCACGGAAGTTGTGGCATATATAAGTTGTGGCATATACTTGCCACGGCAAGTTGTGGCATCTGTGGCATATACTTGCCACAGATACCACGGAGTACCGGCCTCTGTGGCAGATGCCGGAAGTACTTGCCACTGCCTGCAGATGCCACGAAATGAGCCAGGCCCTACTGCAGTAATGAGTGACCCGACAGTAAAACTAAACATATCTATAACTAGTTTAGGTAGTTTGAGACGTAATTAAAATAGCTACGAGTGATATTCTAACCTGAAGTGTGCGTTTTGTCCGCTCACCGCTGCATGTGATCATGCAGAGCTGCGTGTCGACTCGTCAGCAGCAGCTGATCTCTCTCTCCCGTCAGATTAGACTTCACTCCCGTTTATGTCCATATCGATCAGATCCAGCTAGTTCTAGCTAATGATATGACTACCTGCTTATTAAAAGACACCTAAACAATAAGTGTCGCTATGCAACCGGGTGAGGCCACAAAGTATAGCGCAGCATTATGCATTTGTTTACATGCCCACCGGAACCCCGAGGCATTACCAACGCACAATCAACCCATACAGGGCATCTCTTTCTCCACATTAAGTGTTAGACATTAGAATTGACTATTCTTGTCTGTCACATACTCTTCTTGTCTGTCACATAAGTGGCGCAACTGAAGCGGTATTGCGCTAAAGGGAAATTATTTTGACCGGAGAGATTTAGATTTGCCGGCGAACGGGAACTCTGACGTCGCCATTTTGTGTGCTTCGCGGATGCGCTCGGCTCCTCTCGACTGCTGCTCGGAGTCTGCTCGGTCAGCTTCCGGATGAGGAGGCATTCGTTCGACCAACTTACAGTAGATAACATTACAAACATTTTTAACAGGGGCCATAATAGTGTAAATAATGTTTGTTTTGGCAGTTATAACTGAATGTAATGTTTTCTACTTTTTTACATCTGGGAAGGCATTTGCGTTCATCAGATGGAAAGTGTCTTCACCAACAACTATTTCTTATAGCTATGCAGGGCATGCAAGCGAGCTAACACAAACAAGAACAAACAAACAAGTGAAATGAAGAATACAATTTAAATTGTGCAATATAATATTGTGGTGGTTCATCTTATAATTCAGTCGAGAGAATGCACCAGACAGCATCTAAGACCTGCAAAAATCTAAATTTTCTAGGGGGAGGCCCCCCAAACCCTTGCCATTTCGTCCGCGCGCATTTTTCAGGGCAATCTCTATTGGGCTCAGGGCCATCTGTAAATTAGCTTAGATGGCCCACAGGCCCATCTCCCAAAATCCTTAATGTCATGCACTGGTAGGGTAACATCAACATTACATGGGTTAACAATTGTGTTAAAATAAAAATGTTGAGTTCACCTGACATTGTCTTTAAATTAAGGACATGCTTAATAATACTTTAGAATAATATCATCCTAAAACAAGCCATGGAGATAAACAGCTGATTTCAAAGATGTACAAGTGCTAGTATGAGTGACTCCCTATGAACTTAGTACATGTTAAAAGGACTGATTTAGTTACTCACAGGGCCACTGCAGTTCCACTGAAGGCAGAATATCTTGAAGAGCAGCTCTGATGGGCAGGTGTCCGTCAGTTTCAAGGTCTCCATCGTCAAGATCTTCTTCACAGGGTCGATTAAAGTTGATGTCCCTGGACAAATTCAACTCCTTGCCGAGGCTGAGAAGCTCCTTACTGAACTCTGGGGTGCTACTGTCCGATTGAAGGAAGACCCACATGAGCAGGGCAGCGTTTTGCCCACTGTTCAGGTCCCCCAGCTCATCCATCGACAACCTCTCTAGATTGTGTTTAATTTAGACAAGCATGATTAGGGTTACATTAGCAATATAAACAGCTATATAATATATCCGTATCAACTACAGACCCAGGGCGAAAAAACCCGAAACTAAGCTAAAGTAGCATTTGCAGAACTGTTTCAGGGTTAACCGTATCCGGGTAAGCTAGCAAGATAAGCTAACGCTAACTAAAGTTATCTATGCTACATTAGCTTACTTCAACTTTCGAGCCGGAAAGTTGACTCAAAACAAAAGTAAAACTGGAAATGATTGCTAAATAAGTTTCAACAGTATGGATTTTTTCACTCACATTCGTTCCTTGGGCTTTGGACGTCAGTTTTTTTTTACTTCTTACAAGTAACAGTTTATCGCCTTATGATGCGCCGACAGGGATGTGCCATGCAGCATCAAGCAGCCAGTGTAGCGCGAGCCGCACAACAACAGATCTGAATCAATCTGAACATGCTGCAGGGGGGGCAGAGAGAGGGAGGGGGCTGACCAATCACACTCCTGATGCCTTCAAGCACAGGCGAAAACATTTTTGTTTTTTTAGTTCTCACAACTTAGCCATCTGTACAGTCCCAAACAGAATCCCAGCTAAATCAGATAACGTTAACCTTAAAATCGTTTTATGAGCAAAATGTACTTAAGGTATAGACTACAAAGTAAAACTGAAAAAATGCCTCCATGTTTGATTTATTGCTATATATATATATATATCGAAATTTATTTGATACTATTGTTGGATCAGGTAGCATTTTACTTTAATTGATAAAAGTTTTTATACAAAAATATATAATATATGTTGTATAATTCTACTTTTTTGTACCTTAAGCAGTTAGTCTATTATGTAAAATGTTATGAAGAGTAGCTACATTTCAAATTAATGTAGTAGAGAAATGTACAATATTGACTTTTAGTCATGCAGAAGTATAAAGAAGCATTAAGTAAAAATACTCAAGTACAACTACTTCAAGACTGAACTTAATTACAGCAATTTAGTAAACGTACATAGTTACTTTCCACCACTGCATTTGCCCCATTGTGTATAAAGCTGAAAAGTAACATGTGTCATTTAAAAATCTTCTTCCAATTGCATCTTTGTCTTTGAGTATCTAATGACTTAAGTTTTTACTTCATAAAACAAATTGATAGAAAATTATTTGACTGCTATTCATGCCACTTTGGGTTGATGTGACCTGTTGTGAAAAGCCTACATTATGCATGTGATTAATAAAACATGTATTTATTACATTAATAACCTTTCACGTAGGTCTCAGCCTACATTCCAAGTCACCCAATCACTGTTTCACATACAGTCATACAGTTGGCTGCAGGTCTAGATAACAAAAGAAAAAGCCACAGGAAATTCCCTGTGTGGCTTTTCCAGCAGCCTTTCCAAATGTACTTGTCTGGGTTACAGAATACACAACTATGAGTTACAAAGCTCAATCCAATAAGAACAACAAAAAAAAGGAAATCCAACTGATAAAAGATTTAAATGTTTATTTACAGTTCTAAAGAAAGTACATTGCACCAATTAAAATTCAACTGCCAGAAAATCACTTTGTGAAGTGTTTAAGTCAGTCTGATTAGTCCTTTAAAACCAATGATATCCAGATGTGAGTTAAAACTGTCCATCCACTTATTTATATTAGTCTCAATAAAGTCTTTGCTGTTTGGGGAGAGGGTCACCCTGCCTTATCCGAGAGACATGGTTTCCTTTTACAACAGCCTGGTTGCTGAAAGTGACTAATTTCGGACTGGCATGTGGGCCTTCCATTAGAATCAATAACCTGTGCAGCCAAAGCTGATGGATCGTGGCGCATTCCCGCCAATAAGCCTCTGTGCTCTGGGTAGGGGCCCCACATTTACAGCGAGTTTCAACCCTGGAGGGAGGTTCTGCTTGGGGGACAATACAGCCTGACGAGCCTCCTGGAGCTCTCTGAGGAGAAAACGGAAATAAGTGAATGCTTTCAACTGGTATGCAAGAATTATCAAAAATGTTTTGCTTCTTACCTTTCAAGCATGGCTGTCCTGAACTTCTCTACATTGAGCTCTTGGCGTAGCCGAGCGGCCACCTTTCCCGTCCTCCCCTCTCTCAGGACTGGGTGCTTGCACAGCTCCCTGGCAGATGGCCGCTTTGACAGGTCTGGATCCAGCAACAACTGACAGAAAAAAATATATATATATTATTTTTTTTAAATCACTATATAAAAATAGTAACTATTCATGGCATTTATAGTTTTCAAATAAACAATAAGATCAGCTTAGAAATTAAACTACCTGAATTAGGCCTCTGAAGGGAGCAGATGGCTCCTTTGGCAGTTTCGGAAGCTCTCCGTTTCTAAGGCTGTGCCAGTCGGTTCCATTTTGAGGGAGTGGAGGAGCACCGGCTGCCAGCAAAATGGTGAGGCCAAGAGCAAAAATGTCCGCCTTGGGCAGGTGGCTGTAATCCTGATCAGCAGAAAGACATGAACATTAGAAACAATTCCTACACAGAGGTGCAACCAACTGAGAACCTAAGCCAACTTTTCCTTTAACATTTTTACCTCTTGAAGGACCTCACTGGCCAGAAAGCGGCTGTCCCCTTCCTCAACTTGAGGACTGTTGGTTGAGTTCACATTACCCAGATCCCCTGCAGAAAAAAGAAGGCTTGACAGTAAAAAAAAAAAAACATGACAACAATTAAAAAAAATGTTATCCAACTTTAAATAAAATACCAATTTTGTAGACGACTCCACCTGAAGCGTTTTGGTAATCTTCCTCCTCACTCTCCCCTTCACCTGATGCACTTGTGCTGGGACGCTGGCAAATGAATATATTACCTTAAAAAGGAGTTGAAACAAGAGACGGTTCTTAAGCACAGCACATTTTTGGTTAAGACTGTACAGAACAAGAAATGCAGACCTAGAACTGCTCAATGAGACTTACTTGGTTTGATGTCGAGGTGCACGAGGCCTGAGCTGTGGATGTACTTTAACCCCATGGACACTTGTAAGAGCAGGTCCTTCAACTCATCCTCTGTAAAAAGCTCACCCTGCTCTTGCTTCGACACAATGGCATCACTGAGACTTCCACCTGCCACAAACACATCAAATCCACACAATTTAATTGAGTTGACTTAAAGATATTTAGAAATGTGTTTGGGTCCTCCTAATTTGGGGTTAATGAGAAACTTACCGTTGCAGTATTCATTCTGAATAATCATGTGATCCTCTTCTGCCCATGCTGAATAATAGCGAACAACATGTGGGTGGTGCCCAAGAACAGCATGTGCATACACTTCCTTTAAGGCCAACTGCCTGAGAAAACATAAAAAAAACAATCAGATAAATTGGATCAATGTACGTACAAAATAAAAAAGGGGTGACTTATCTGTATCTGGCACATAGCGTCATGCTGCGGACTCACTCATTGGTAGAGCCTGCCAGGGGTCGGCGAGAGCGTTTTATGGCGTACAAACAACCATCCAGCCTCTTCACACACTTGTAAACTGCTCCAAACTCGCCCACACCAATGCACTCCAGCTCCAGGAACTCACTCTCATAGCGTGACAGCATAAAGGCTTGGACAGCTCGCCTCTGCCAGATAAACAGACGGAGGGCCTTGTGGTAAAAACCAAATGACATTTCTAAAGAAAGAACACACGTCACAGAGGGCAGTCCCGAGTTTCATAACAGCGAGGAGAATCCGTTTTTTTTCCTTTGATGGGTAACCAAATACGGTAGCACTTCCATCAGAGATGAGGATTGTGACAGGCTTTTCTGTTTGCTGGAGATTCCTTAGAGAAATCACGGAAGTAGCGCTGGCAGCATGTCATTTTGGACAAGAAAAAAAGTGAAGAGGCGGACAAAGATGACAAAGCCTGACAAAGCCTGACGATGAAATAATATCTGAAGCATCTGACAGGGGAGGGTTACATTCACCATAAAAGCACTGATGAAAATAGCTGTACCTTAGGTGGGAGGAAGGCTTCATCATCCTCCTCAGATGACGTTAGGCTGCGTTTAATCCTGGAAGATTAAAAAATTAAAAAGGGACTTTACATACTCATTAAAGAAACTGCATTAGTAAGCGATTAACAAGTCAGGCATATGTATGAGATGGAGAATTATATATCCAGAATAATTTATTATCCAGAATATGTTATATTGTTTATATTTGCTATAGTATTCTTAATTGTTAATTAACTTTTCCACTTTAAGTATTTGTATTTTAATGTCTGAAGACAATCATTTCCCAAATTGGGATCAATAAAGTATCCATCTATCCATCTTCTAAAAATGTCATTCCTGTGGGTTATCTATAGCAACCAATTCAATTCCATTTAAAAATAAGTCTTATTGTGACACCTACACCATAATACAGTCATATTTATTTCCCTGTGATGTTCTCAATTACACATTTCTCACACATTAAACGAATCCCCATATGTGACTAAAATGTTGGGCCATGCCGGTGTTTACAATTCATAACCTCACAGAGCTACAACAAAGCAGTAGATACCTGCGTCCATAATCGTCATCACTTCTACCGCAGTTCCTCCACTGCGGCTCGCTGTTCCTGCGGACTGTGTCGGGAGTGAAAGGATTAACATTGACCAGGGGTGCTTTGATGTGGTTAGCGGCAGTAGATGAGGCAAAACGCAGGGTCCTAGGAGGGCGACATATCTTAGTACTGGAGCAAGGCTGGGACGACTTAGATAGTATGCTCTATAGGGGGGGGAAGAGAAAGGCAATTTATTTCACTTAAGTAAAACTGGTTTAAAATTGAGATCACAATCAGTCTGAATTGCTGCCTACTTTGGGTGTGCTGGGAGAGTCACACAGCCTCAGTTTCCTCCAGGAAGCATAAGGTATGGGGCTAGTACACTGCGAAGGGGAACATATTGTGTCGTTTCTGCTGCGGTGGCGTTGCACCTTGGGCTTCCGGTACGTAGAGCTGGGACTGCCGATCCGGGGACTGCCGATCTTGGGGCTGCAGATCCTGGGGATGCGGATTCGAGGACTTTGAATCCTGGGACTTCGAATCCTAGGACTTTGGAACCTGAAGGTGCAATCATCGGAGCTGTTGTCACTGCTGCTGCCCTCCTCCCCACAGCTAGAGAAGTCCAGCCGCTGGCTGAGATCGTCTAAAAACTTCGACATGCTCAGCGCCAGGGAGTTTTGGCAAAGGTTTCCCCTAAAATACCTGAATAGAAAAAACTTAAATGCCTACTTTTTGTGTGCAAATATCAGACATTTGTGTTTGGTTTGTGTGTGCAAAATCTGCTATTAAAAATGGTACATTAAAAGACATTCACAAAAAACAAGTAGAGAAAGCAGATCTACATGCTGTGTGCTGTCCTTTCTACAATCATGCATTTGCTTGCCATTAGAGAGCAATAATATTTAAAATGGCGGCTAATGCATTAGATTGTAAAGATAAGATGAGATAAGATAAGATGGACCTTTTATTAAAGCCTGCATTTAAACCTATTAAGGAAAAGAGGAAAACATCTGTGTCTCTAAACCCATAGGCCTTCACCCAGTATGGTACTACTACTACTATTAACTGTTGACTCCACGACTGCAACATAAATCCCATTATTAAATCATTATGTCACTTTACTTATTTACTTTTTTCTTCTTGAGGTTCTTCTAACCAAAAATATAGGGCAAACAAAAAGCAGTTTTCCAGACACACTTTGATATTATTTTCCAGGCGCTTCTGACATGTCAACAGGTGCTTCACATATGGTCATGTAATGTGATTTAAGTGATCATGTGTTCAACATTTATACTCACCAAGACGTTGAATTCCCCACCGCCTTACCACGCTTGAATTTCGCGCCTTGTATGTAAATTACTTCCTGTTTATGCCTTCGGGTTAACACAGCTACCTCTCTGATTGGCTGAACTGTTCACAAACCGCACACCTGACTTTACAAATGGCTGCTAATTGCGAAATCCACTTTAACAGCCTTACTTTAAAAACGAGGAAAATAAGAATTTTAAAAGGTATATGAATATATATTTAAATATGTAATTATATCACAACAACACTAAAATGAACAATTTAAGTAAAACTAGATACAATCTAAATATCACGAATATTTACGTAATAGTCAAAAGGCACATTTATGCTGTATGTCCATTCGACTGAATATTATTAAGCCTTATATGGGCAGCATAAAATGCCCATAACCAAAATTAGGTCACTGTATGAAATAGTAATAGAAACACGTGGGCGGAAGTCAGCTACGTCATCAAAACAGTGAGACAGGCGGAGGAAAAGAAGCCCGTCGGTGAATGTGACACGCTTACAAATACACAGAAAACAACCCAGCGAGCAGCAGGACATCATGATCCGGCTCCAGCGAAGCGTTTAGTGTGCTCGATTCTACTGGATAGCGGACTGTTGTGTTATTTTTTCTCGCTTTCCGAGGCAGCATCATCATGGTGAATCAGTCGGACCGAGCCCCGCTACTGGACTGGGAGGAGATCCCAACGCCCGACCCCAACCAGGCGGCCCAGCCCGCGCTGCATCCACCGCTCCGGGAGGAGGAGGACGCCCCGGCGGAGAAAAGTTCGAAACCAGCCGGGCGTCGCACACCGTCGGGGACCGCGGCTGGTACTGGGTGGAGTACCAGCACCGTCGACACCACCATCAGCTGCAGCCCGACGAAGAGTGGAACTGCTGTTGTTGTCAGCGGGAACGGAAACTCGGGCCGCCCGCTGACACAGATCTGTGGGCTCGGGTGGCATCGCCCGGAGCCCTTCGGTTCAGATCGAAATCTTCCCTTCCCCGGCCTCTCGGTGAGGGATCAGTGGGAGGAGAAGGACCAGATCGTGTCTGTTTTCGTGGTTACCTTTGATACAAGATCAGGTAAGCAATCATATTGTAACAAGATGTATATTTTCACATTTGTTTACAATTCTCACTTGTGAATGACATAGCTACATTTCCTAAAACGATTATCCCATGATTGCTATCTTGGAATGTCTGATGTGTACTGAGTCATAGGGGTTAAGGGCGTGAAGTGCTATCAGCAGGTGGGGTGGTAAACTCATATTTTAAATGTCAAGACACTAGTAAACAATATGAACAACCCACAGTGGGGAAATATCCCTTATTGTTATGGGCCAACCCTTCCAGAAGAAATTAATTTCCTGGTCTGGCTTGCCAGATTTAGCAAGCTGACAAACTGTAAAGAGTATGCAAGAGCTGGTATAGAAGGTAAACCATGCCATATAACAAACGAACAAGACCAGGATGTCAGTGGTTCAGCTTCATAGGAGGGGTCAGTGTATATTTACAGTAGCTGAGTCAGTGCTTTCCACTGTCCCTGACCTTTTGCTCCTACATGACTAAAATCCAGGATTAGGGGAAGTGGCCAGGATGAAAGTGGACAGAATGGGAAGTAACTGTGGTTTATTTTGTGTGTTTGTGAAAAAAAAAGGGAATATGGTGGAGTGGTGCCTGCCTCACGACATCAACTTGGACGGAGTGGAATTCAAGTCCATTGCCAGTGGCTCCCATCGGATCAACAGTGACTTTATGTACGTACTCCCACTCATCCACTCACCACACCAGTCAGGAAGCATGAAATCAAGAAAAAAGCAACTATTTTCATTATCGATTAATCAGCCGAAAAAAGAGAACAATTTAGCCAAAAATGCCCGGAGACAGACATATGGACAAGTTGAAAATATCAATATTTCAGTGGCTGAAACAGCCTTTTCTGCATGTCAACGGTTGACCAATTATCAAAACTGTTTGACTAATTGCAGCCTTAAAATCTAGTAGTTAGAGATACACAAGTCTGATCTATGCAATTGTTTTGTATCTATGATTTGAGAAATCATTAACTCCCATTTTCTGTTTTTCCTTCGGCTAGATATTTCCGTAAGGGCTGTTACTTTGGGTTGGCCTGTTTTGCTAACATGCCTGTGGACAGTGAGCTGGAGCGAGGAGCGAGGATGAAGTCTGTGGGAATTCTGTCTCCCTCCTACACCCTGCTGTACCGCTACATGCACTTCCTGGAGAACCAAGTCAGGTAAGACATGCTTTGTGTTTATGAGTCTTCTTTTTAATTGTTTTTTCCTTATTCACTCACCTTCGACCACCCTATTTCTGTTATTATTTTTCTTGTGGTTGTGTAAACAGGTTTCTTCTTATGTTCCTACCTCCTACCCTCTTGGTTAAAATGTTCCCTCATCTATTAAACATTAGCCCAGAGTCCCGGTTACAGCTATCGTCACAGGAGCTCAATTTAAATGCAGTTTTAGTATGAAGTCTAAGCACGGAAGTGGAATAAACCCTGACAGCCTCTCTTCTCCTCAGTAACTCTGCCTCGGTCCTCTCACAAAAGCTTATCTCATCATTGACTATGTATAAATATCTGATGCAACCACAGTTTCACCTTAAGATATACATATGGCTCAGGTTACAGCTGAGTACCAGTGGATCAGAATGATTGGTAATCTAATCTATGTGTGGTTCTTGTGATTTCTTTTAACAGCCACTCAAACGGTGTTATAAATATGTTATGCCTTTATGGTTTTGGTGGCTAAACCAAAAAGAAAATGTTTATTTATGTAATGTGTGTAGCCTCAAATGATCCCGCTATGCAACTTAAGAACAACGGATAGTTAACGGACCAAACATAATCTGTTATTTTGCCTATTTTTACTTAGACTTTAAGTAAATATTGATACACTAAAGAAACTATTGAAAAATATATTAAAATGATTGAAAAATTCTACATCTATACAGAGCAAAGATTTATTTGATTATGTAGAAAATGATTCTTAGGCAGTTACATCTTTGCAACACCAATGCTTAATAGTACTAATATATAATGAATATTTGTGTGTATATATATTTGCATATGATTAACCTTTTCATCCTTATGTTGTATGACACTATCAATATTAATCAATATATAATTAAAACATATATGAACATAGGCTTCGTAAATGATATTACCTTTGCTCGGACATACTACCGTTTTTCGTATTATTATATTAAAGATAATTGCTGTGAGCTTTCATGTATGGTCAAGTAACATTGACACATAATTAATATGTTATTTGTTTAAATACAACTAAGCAATACTTCATCTTCTTTGTGACATAAATCTAAGAAGGGTTGATTGACTCGTGACATTCATTTTCTTTCTCCGTCTTAGACTCCAGCTGAAGAGTCCGGGCCAGTATTCTCCCCTGGAGGCCTTCTACGAGGATAAGAAGGCCGTCCTCCCCCCTGCAGGAAACGGTCTGGTCACCGCCTGCCCCACCTGGAGTGTTACCTCCATCAACCGCTGTATGCACCCAGAAATGAAGGTGTGTTAGCAGTGGAGCACATGAGCTACATACTGTAGGTAACGGCAGATTTAAACAACAGAAAAACCACAACGACATATTTGTCCCTCTGCAGATCACCCACCCTGCCGGCTGTATGTCGCAGTTCATCCAGTTTTTCGGGGAGCAAATCATGGTGCTGTGGAAGTTTGCGTTGCTTAGGAAACGGATCCTCATCTTCTCCCCTCCACCTGTGGGTGTGGTCTGCTACAGAGGTGAGAAGCGTAAACACACATGCACTAGAAGCCAGGATGTAATAATCCTTCCTTTTATTTTATTTTTGGAAATGTTTCATTCCCTATGTTCTTGTTCTCCCCTCAGTGTATTGCTGTTGCTGCCTGGCTAATGTCTCTCTTCCTGGAATCGGTGTCTCTGTTCCTGAATTACGGCCTTTCTTCTACATCAACATAGCAGACATCACCACCCTGGAGAAAGAGATGTCATACGTGGCCTGTGAGTAAAGCGCTCACTGTACTGTACAATCTGTAGTCTATGTAAAAGGATTCTTTATAAATGACTATGTTTTGTTTTTTTCAGGCACCACTGAGAAGATTTTCGAGGACAAGAAGGGGCTTTATGACGTCTACATTGATAACCAGAATGTGAAAACACACAGAAGCCATTTGCAGCCACTGCTCCGAGTGAATGCAGCGGATAAGGAGAAGTATAGGAAACTGAGCGAACAGAGGTAAATTACACTCTGTAGAATACTTGAAATTCAACTATGTTTTACAAGGAATTATGAGGGCTGTTATCGGTTAAAAAAACGTTTTAAATGCGGCAAGGTCGGGGTTAATGTTCAACATAATTAATCTGAATTTAGGACAGATTTACAATAAAAGCACTTGAATATTCTATGAGATTAAAGCAATTAATTTAAGTAGAAAACTCACAAAATTACTAGAATAAAACTCCACTATTGTATAAAATGTAAAGTTATACCTTTGCTAGAATAATATATAACACCCTTGCCCGGGCTCTGTCATTTTCTCTTTCCTACAATGGCCCGTAGATTTTCAAATGTGATACTTGCATTTATATTAGACAGCTATAAGAAAAGACTCAATATGAACCTGGACACTTATTAATACTAGTCAGCGAAAAACACAATTAGATGCCTTAAGATCCTATTTCTTTTACATATTATATTAATATATGCTGACCTTTTTTTTTTTCTTCCAGGCAAATGTTGCTGTACTCTCAGGAGGTGGATGGTGACTGCACCACAAATGAAGAGGATCTGTTTATTCTGTGAGTCTTTGACAAATTTATTCACAGCTGCTTGTGAGCCTAACCACAGGCTGTACGTTTAATGAGGGGGCTCCCTAATGATGTATTCAACGCAGATTTAAGCGAGCTCTGTGATTGAAACACCTTAGTAAAAAATGTTTGCTGGCATTCAGATAAAAAAATCGAAATTATCTTGGCTTGATTAGTGTCAGTAAATGTGGGATCGTTTTTTTTTTTTAAAGCTCTTAAAAAAGAATGGAAACTAGCTAGGAAATACATACGTACAATATGAGATCAGTTTATTGGATGCATGTATGAAGGCAAACAGAATATGCTAATATATATTTTCCTTTAATTTCTAGGAATATTATTTGTCTCATACCTATGTACTGTAGATAGGTATGAGACAAATAAAATGTCATTGAGCTTCATTAAATAAGTTTTTATTTAATCAAGCTCAATGACATTTTGTATATAAAGGCACTATTTAGCTGTACAGATTTTCAAGTCTAAAGTTATGGTCAATTGAATATCTTATAAGAAGGCAGGTAAATGTCTGCAGCCATACCAGCTGTACACAAGCAACAATCTAAGTGTATCTTTGTAAATTAATGATAAAAAGTGAAAAGATTACAGCTTGAAAATCAGGCGTTAGGTCTTCTGTAAGTCTACACTTTGATTTAACGCAAAGATAAAATCAATAAATACCTTATTTAGGTTGCAATGTTACTAACTTATCCAAACAGTAACTTTAGGGAGTCCTGTTTAGAATGGTTTTCTCATTTGAATGTGTCGCTGACGACCATAGCGTGACCCTCTTGTCTGTAAACCACTCCCAGGTTCTTCATGGAGCTGAACAACCGCATCTTCCAGACACTGTCAGACATAGCGGGGAGCAACGACCCCACCCTGACCGCTGAGCACGTCAGGGCCATGGGGCTGGACCCCCAGGGCGACCGCTCCTTCCTGGTGGACCTGCTGGAGGTGTACGGCCTAGACATCACGCTGGTCATAGACAACCTCTGCTGCCACTGAGCCCCCTCCCCCCCCCCACTCCCCCCCCCTCATACTGGGAAACTTCACTGGATATTTGTGCCTTCGTGGCCCACGCACACCTAGACACCGAAGACACTGCCTCCCCCTCCTGGGATTTCTATCTGCTGTCCCCCACTGGGTGTCGGTTTTCCCTCTGTCTGTCTCATCTGACCTGTAGAGACTGTTTCCAAACATTGTGGAGGACGAGGACGTTAAATGATGGCGCACACGTCCACAGTGACTGAGTAACACTTGCCCAGCAGACTATGTATCGCCTGGCAGCTGCGTGGTCTTATACTGTAGCCGTTCACATCCTATATCACTCAGTGCTGTTTATCGTCAGAAAATAAGTCTCAACTCAGCTGAAGCACTGAATTAAAGTTTGGACATCTTGATCATTTCTGGTCCCCACAGGATGGTTCGTTGTTCCCCACTGCACCAATCACAATGGAGAAGTCATTGAAAAATTCAAAAACATGCAGCTTTGGAGTAAGATTCATATTATGGAGGTGGAGTATGCTGTTATAACATATTGTAGATGGATGCTTTTTGAATACTTTATTTCCCTTTCAAAAGGGAAGCAATAGGATTAGAGCCGCAACGAAAAATAATCGCCAACTATTTTGAGAACTGATTAATCGATAGTAGAAAAGTAGTGTAATTTTCCGTGCAAATATTACAGAAAATAATCAGTTTTCAGCCTCTTAGATAATGAGACGTTTAAGGATATCACCACAGATTAAAATAATGGGATTGAAATGTTTCCCTTTTTTCTCAATTTTTATATAAATAGATATATTAAATGATTAATCTAGTAAACTAGACAATAATCGCCAAATTAATCTAGAATAAAAATGATTGCAGATTGCAGCACTGAATAGAAGTGTTTGCCAATTGAAATCGGCCTTATTTATGTTTGTTGATTTTCCACGTTGTTTTCTAGTTCTGTTTTTTTTTTAACAACTGTAAGTGAGCAGTAATGACATTTGTTAGTTATCCTCTTTTTTTAATAATGGGGATGTTAAATGATTATGAAATGACTCACTTATTGAGAAGAGAAAGCTGTTAATACTTTAATCACCTTTTTGACGCACCTTCAACATGAGGTAGATGTGATAATGTGTTTGATCACAGTGAAGAAACGTTCTCTTGTGTTACATGTGAAGCTGAGGTTCTTGAATATTCCATGAATGTGACTCTACTGTATAACACCAATGAATGCTGCACCATGTATACCACTGGAATTTCTCCTGATGCACACAAGCTTAATATTTGTTATTCTATGATCTACAGTCTGAGCCAGCAAATGTTTGTGAATTAGTCTTTTGCACTGTATAAAGGCTTTCATTGTTCCCTTTTTTGTTTTACTTGAACCTGTGGCTGTTACATCACCAGAGGCCAATATGTGTTTTGTGACGCGTTGAGTGAGGAGTCCGTGATGGTATACTTCTTGAGCAGCTTCAAAAAGATCCTCTTGCTTGTCTGTGTCCCTGACAAACATCTCTTTGTGTTTAATCATTGTCAATCGTTTGTTCCATGTTGGAACACCAAAGGCATATATTTCCCTGGTATACATTTGGAGTAGTGGTTCTCCTGCCAACCCCCCAAAAAGCAAGCTTTTGAACATGTGATGAATTTTAACACATTCCAAAAATGATCTTTCAGGGGCTGATCCCTGGGATTGAGAACTCCTGACTTTCACCAATTTTCTGGGTTTACAAAAACAGAATAAAAGTGAACCAAGTGTTTTATTTGAAATTCTTTGTTGTGTAAATGGGGCCTTAAGGATATGTGATTTGTGAACCAGACTCATTACTGTATCTATTTGCTGACTAAGTACATTATCCTACGTACTTCTGAAGGACCTTGCTGTGAAACCTGTTCACCCTGACTCATTTATTTACTTCTCAGCAGACCTATACACTTGCCTCTGACGGTGTTTGCTTTACTGTTTTTTAAATGTATAAGGGAATGTACACAACACACACTTACTGTATAACATGCCTTCTTTGTGGAGTCGTTCACAGACCAGCATCAGTCGATTGTACAGCTTGTCACTCTACTGAATGTCAGAGATAGCAAAAGTATTGCACACATGCAGCAAATAAAAAGTTTAACCTTTTTCTTCTTGATTGTAATGTAAATAACAAGTACTCACAGAATAATAAGTCTTCACCTTTACTAATGTGAAACACTGTAAAAGATGTCAGTAATGTACACATCTATTCAAGCATGAGTTCATTTCACTGTACTGCCAATCTTTAAACAATAAAACATTAATACAGTTTGTGTTATCTAATTCTCTATTAAACCGTTTTCTCTATTTCCTTTATAATCCTACACTACCTACACTTCTCTTCCCTCAAATATATTGTACTACTTTACAGCCAGATATACTTACAGTATTCGTGTGATATACAGACAGGGAGATCGAATTGCTGTTTCGATACTGAGGAATAAAAGTTAAAATGTCTTAAAAACCTACATAATCAAAAATACACATACAGTTTAAGGCAGGGGGGAGAGGTGGGAGGGAGGTGAGAGAGTTCAGCCTCCTGCAACCTCGTAGACAAATCTGTTTTTGAGTCTGGTGGATGTGGAACCTCCTCCCTGAAGGCATGCGGGTGAAGAGGCAGGTGGAGGGATGGGAGGGGTCACCCACAACGCTGAGTGCTCTGCGGGTGAGGCGGGTGTTGTAGAGGTCCAGGAGAGTTGGGAGTCAGGCACCGATGATCCTCTCAGCAGTGTTCACAATGCGCTGCAGGGTCTTACGGTTGGAGGCGGTCCACAAACCACACACACAGTGATGGAGCTGCTGAGGCTGCTCTCGATGGCGTCTCTGTAGAAGGTGTACATGATGGCTTTGGGGGGGGGGGGGGGGGGCTCCTGCTCTCTTACATACATTTCTTATGTAATTTATATTAATGTTGCTTTAACATTTAAACAATATTTTACTGTTGTAGTTGGCTAATGTGGAGCCCATTTAAACTACTTTATATAAAGGGGCATTCCACCATTTTACAAATTCTTCAGTTTATTCTTAACAAGGAGTGTAGAACTCCAGTTTCTCAGAACATATATGTCTTCTGTTCTGTGGCTCTTGAAGGATATTACGAAAGATACAAAAAAATAACCCCAGTGACATCATGGGGTCGAGTTTAAATGTGTCTTAGACTATCACTTTAAAAAGAAAGCCTGTGTTACAAACTGCAAGTGTGGGGTTTGAAAGATATAACAATTAATGGCAAGTAAAGCAAGTACGGTCTAGTTAAAGATGCTACCCAGTTGCATTATGGGAAATGCATTTACAGAGTTTAAACCCATATTAGGGATTGAATGTCAGGATATACTGCATCAATGTAGACCATGCTTTGTTTTCAATGTCAAGTGCAAATTAAAATCACTAAAGTACTCTCGACACAGTTTTACCACATTATGTTAAAAATATGTATGTATCTGTAAAATAATAATAAGAAAAAGTACCTAAGAGGTCAAATGAATGAAGGGTAAAAAGTACAACATTTAAAAATGTAAAGATAAGTAAATTACTTATTCAAATCTGCCATTACCCCACACTATCTTTCCACAGCAATCAACACCACCCAGATCAAAGCAAGATCCTCCCTTTGTGTTCCAACCAGCTGATAAGAGGCCTGGGATGCAGCCATGCTTAATAATCTCACAGATTAGCTGTTTACACCATCTGTCAGCTCAGACCTCACCATGAGTCTGCCAAACTCCTTCTTCAAGATCTGGGAATTATAGCGACACATTCAGAGTGCTGCAGCATCCCTTTATTCTGCCATATCCTCATTCATCGATACACCATTCCTCCATCCCATACTCTGCTGAGCCCTGCAGGCTACTCACAGCCAGCTAATGCTCTGGTACACTGTATATTTTTCTTTATGTATGACTACTTTTGATTTCCGGTCGGTCCTTTCTCTCTTTGTCCATCAGTTCCATTTTGCCCCAGCCCCACAACAAAAACAAATCAATCTGCCCACAAATGTGAAATTGAGCATTTTACAGATCATGTTTAAAAGGGCCCTATTTTGCTCGTTTTTCAGATTCATATTTGTATGTTGTGCCTCGACTGAAACATGTCTCCATGCTTTAATGTTCAAAAAGCCCTTTATTTTTCTCATACTTTCTGTGCTGCAGCACCTCTTTTCACCCTCTGTCTGAAACCAGAGCCTAGTTTGCTCCGATTGGTTAGTGGTCTGACTCTATTGTGATTGATTAACTGCCTCGAGATGACCCGCCCCTTAGCCTATCACGTACAATGTGTTGGAGCGCTAGCTAATAGAAGCGCACGTGTTACATAGTGATGTCACTATGTTACGGATGTAAACAAAGGAGTCCAATGGAGGCGTTGCAGGCAGGGCGGGGGTGTGTGATAGAAACTCCCTCTGGACAGAACACTGGGACTTTAGCCTTTGCAGACCATTTACATGCACAAAAACCTTTATAACACACTACAGGAAAGTCACAAAAAGCGTAATAGGGCCCCTTTAAAGTGGCCCTAAAGAAACAGTTACATGTAGCATATTCAATTTCCTTCTGAAATGTTTAACTTTAATATAATGAGTTCTTATTTCTTGTCTTGTTATTATTTCCCGTAATTCCGGTGTGCTATGTGTGGAACCAGAGGATCACAACGGAAATGAACCTATGACGGCAGTGCAGTTTTGTGTGTTTTTTTTTAATCATGAAACACATACATCTATCAATAGAGACCATGTGCTAAATACTTACAAAATACACTTGAGTTGGACAGAAATTATTTTTATTGACAAAGTTCAAATGTGATGGCATTAGTAAACCATTCAGTAAACATAATGTCCGTTCCTCAGGTCAATCTGTACACAGTTGACTGGCCTAAAGAAACAAAGCCTTGGTCTTTTTATACACAACAGTGTGTAACGTGATCTTTATAATTGATAAACTGTATATTCTATCATCATTGTTAAATGTAGTAAAATAATCCATTAGTATGACACCTGTTTTCCAAACAACCTCAGAGTGTCTGGCGGTTCTTTGCTCCTGTGTTTCTCTTGAGATCAGTTTTTGTCTCCATCTGTTCTTATCTTCTCTTTGTTGTAATGTATTTTTCCATCACTGCATCTGTGCGAGGAGCTGCTCCCTGCGCTCCGCACTGATAAAGAAGCGTAGTTTCCGTGGCAACAGAATTATCTCTACAGGCATGGCCTCGTACTCCTCGTTGTCGATGTTGTAAAAGCCAGCGGTACCCTGCGGGGCGTGAGAACATAAAGTCAAATAGTGCCACAAAACTGGAATACTGATCTTTAGAAAGTACACTGACATCAGAAGTACTTCAGTTGTAAAATGATTGAGAAAGTCATGAAATCTGACCTCTGGCAGCTGCAGCCGGCAAGCACTGGCTTCCAGTTTAGTGGACTCCTTAGTGAATACGGTGGGGTCCTCGTCTTTTTTGTTTCTAGGATGAAGAACATTCACATTCTTTTACTTGAATTAAATTCAACATTACCTTTAAAAGGATGCCAAATGTGTCTGTTTGCATCAGATGAATGAAAAAGTGTATTTACTGACCCGACAGTGATGTACTCGCCCACTGTGAGGTTGTCCGGTTCGGCGTAGATCATCATGGAGTCATTTATACGCTGCAAGTAAAACAAATAGAAGCAAATACAAATTCAAAAAAGTTTAATGACAACGACTGAGTATTCGATCGTTCAGAATTTTGTAAGAACAGGTACATTTTAAATACACATATTGTTGTACTGACCCTCTGCACCGGGTTTTTGTTGTGCGTTTGAACAAACAGCTCTAGCGTCGATAGCTGCTCCTCTTTCCACTCCTCTGGCTCTTCAACTTTTGGAGGCTCTGTGGAATACACACACGAAGGACGTCATTTACTGTTGGGATGTTGGTGTAAAGTTGCCATGCTGTGACCCGAGCGTCGACACAATGACACACACTGACCTACGACAGGAGGGCTCCAGCGGTGTTTCAGCCGGAGGAAGATGCGGTACAGCAGGCTGGGTCTCTGGGGCCTCTGAGGGGACAGATCAGGGGGCCGCAGGTTTGGATCCAAGTAGGACACTGAGACCTCCCGGACCAGGGGCCACTCCTGGTGAACGGAAGGTGAAGAGGAAATGGCGAGACATGAAATAGGGAAATCATTTCATGACGTTGAACAGATGGATGGTTGAAGTCTTTAGGCTCTGTTCTGTTTGTTTGTCTTTCTCTTTTTTTATTGCTTGTTTCTGTTATTTTAGGGATTTTTTTTCAAAATTTTTCTTCAAAATTGACTGTTTATTCTGATCAGAGATAGAAAACTTCAATATCAATATTTGGATCATTGTTGGATACTAGTATTGATCTAAAACCTACACTTAAGAAATACTTTTATGTTAACAACTGTTTAAGGTCCATCTGATCTTCAATTGATGTAGAAAACAGGCTTTATATGTCAGGGTTTTTTTGTTCATAAGAAAATCTAATTAAAAAGGGCTAATTTAAAAGTTAAACAATAAAACATGCTTAAAATATGTGTTTCGTAATAGGGAGGTCACATGGCTTTCTGATATCATATTTTATAAAAGCTCATCACCAGTTAGATATACTGTTCTAACCCA
Source organism: Notothenia rossii (assembly GCF_949606895.1). Taxonomy (NCBI): domain Eukaryota; kingdom Metazoa; phylum Chordata; class Actinopteri; order Perciformes; family Nototheniidae; genus Notothenia; species Notothenia rossii. The sequence continues at coordinate 26,023,490 of NC_136903.1, read as the reverse complement.
AGTATGTTAAACTAAAAAAAAATATATCCTTACATGTAGAGTACTTAACCAATGTGCTGCGTTGGTCTTCAGTGGTCCAAGGTACCAATATCTATGAGAAAAAAAAGTTAATTACTTTCATGTTTGGGGAGATATCCAGGGTTTATAATCTGAGTGACCAATGTTGTAATCTTACTTGCTGATTTTTGCCGCCACATCTCTAAAAGCACCCCAACGTAATCCAATCAGAGCGAAGACGGGCTGCTCTGTCTCCCCCTGGAACACAAAGACACAAATTATAGATCCAAACAACAATGGGTACATTATACTACTTCATGAGAAGAGTCATTTTATGAATGTGAGATTAAATATTTCTTAGATCATCTGTTGATATGACCTGTAAAAAAAACTGACCAAGCCAAGTCTGTACCTTTAAGACTTATATTATTTTATATTTGTCCTTACTTTGATTTGCAGCACATCCAGAGGAACAGTTTCTCCCTTCAATATGGACAGTGTTGCAGATGTAATGTCTCTATGAAAGTTATTTATGAGAAGAAGAAAAAACGTAAACATACACATACTGTATTTTTACACAGTCTGACACAGTAACAATAATTTACACAATAACTAATTATTGGACCATGAATGATCCTAAAAAATAATTGAGATAAACTATATTACTGTCATTTAATGATACGGATATACTATAAGTATAATAGCATATTAATGCAAGAACACCCTTTCAAAAGACAATTTACTTTAATCCTTTGTATTATTCAGACAATGGAATTTGAATGCGACAAAAGTATATGATATATAATATCCTAAATAAAATAAAATGTTATGGGGCTCTGTCAACAATAATGTGTGATATGCGCAGCAGCCAAGTCTTATAATATATAGGATAACCCTGCTGTTTATTCTGGCAGTTAGGGACATATTGAAGTAAACAAAGATGCATGTAAAAAAACACATGGACAATATTGGGGTCAGTAAAAATAAACAAGGTCATGTCCATATATTGTCCGATGTGTAGTTAGTGTGACACACCCAGTGAGATTGTATGATGCTAAAATTCTGATCTTTCAGTATAATTTTAAATAGATACTTACTTGACCTTGTTGTCACTGAGGAGGTGAAGACTTGGACTCAGGGAGTTGCGGGAGCCCAGTGGAATGAATCCAATGGGTGTGTGACAGATGGTGTCCTGCAGTCATTAAACATGCATTATTGACATCAATAAATTGAATAATTGGGACATGTTTTGCATTAATCTCTAAAACCAAATCCTGGTGACAATACAATAAGTGTGTGAGACATACTTGATCGGGCCTTCGCAGTAATCCTGTGACGACTTCCTGCAAGGTGCCATCCCCTCCGGCCACGATCAGCATGTCTGTTTGTTCTGCAAGCTCCATCAGTTTCTTTGCCTGGCCTTCATAATCTGTCTGTGAAGAAACAAGTCGTTTAACTCATGGTGTCACATGGGATTCCTACTAGAAACACATACTGTAGCACTGATGGATTCCAAACGGGAAATAAAACTAAATTTACCTTTACTATTGTCACCTCCACACCAGCCAGGTGTAATATAGGAGCAGCATTCTTTTCAAACAGGTTGTTAGCTTTTCTGGGGGAGATTTAGAGAGGGAGTTGTGAATATTGTGAGAAAGACCAGGGTCTTAAGTGTAGAAAATTCCGAGAGGATACTTACCCACCGCAGGCTGCAGGGTTCAAAATCACTGTTGCTTTCCTCAGACGCTCATGTGGTGCTATTTGTTGACGCCCAAACTCCTATCAGGAGTTATGGTGATTACAAGTAGGCCTAAAAATGCATTTCAGATGGGGTTTGGCTTAAACGATGACAATGTATGAGCAAAACAAAGTGTCTTACCCTCGCCAATAGACAGGCCTCCCTCCGCAGAAGGGAGTCACTAGCAAAACACAAGACACACAATGTTAAAACACTAAAACATAAAGTATGCTTTTTCATATTTGAGATAATTTTATAACCTGAGATACTCACCTGTGTTTACCATTCAGCCAGTAGCCTCCATAAGACAAGACGCACACAGCAAATGTGGATTTCTTCCAGTTATTCCGCAGAGTGAGAAACACTTTCACAACCCGAGCCATGGTTTTGATTAAATAGTTACCAAGCACTCTATTTTAATAAAGTGAAACATTTGCGATGTTTTATATTCATGAATGAGACATTTTCATCCCAGCGGTCACGGGTTTTCTACTGTCAGACTGCATGGACATGTTGGTGTAACGTCAAAACAGTACGGGCGAACACAGGGCGGAACCAATGTTTGTGTCACTTGTGGTCCATTAACCCGTTTCAAGGCATAATGGGTGCTGATTTACCAATATTTAGTTTGAAATAATATTTGAAAGAGAACTGAATTCTTAAAATAAATTATGTCGATTTGAAATGTATTAAAATAACTTATTCAGGAAATACATGAATTAACTACAATTCCCACTTAGCTAGCTAGATAGCCTCTGCGGTCTGAGGACCTCGCCTGCAAGGGTCAATCAGAATTTCATAAATGTTTTAAACTCATTTACAAAACTAACCACCCAGTATTCACATTTAAGTAGAACGGGTTAATATCAATTGAGAAAATAGTATTGAAGCGTGTTTAGAGGAGACATTATTTTACATTTCACTACGGCACAAACCCGACACCTTCTGCCCAATTTTCAGAAAGTGTGTCATGGCGGCCCAGATGGCGGTAAATTCGGGTATGAACTATATTTATTTCGTAAAGTTACCAATTTGTGTTGACTCCTATGAGCTGCTATGAGTTATAATTTCACAGATAAACACGTACATATTTGCTGTTTAGCGCAAGTTTAGGCGCAGTCCGGTTTTGACCACATGGCGATGGTTGACTGAAATTCACTCAGGCTGCTAGGCTAATTTAGCCTAGCCTGCAAAACACGTTAGTTTAGCTAATTTTGGTTTAACTATTTGCTTGGGAAAGTGCTCAGCTTTAGCGTTAACACATTTTTATATTAGAACAAAAATACGGGCAGTATGACTTCTCTCACGGAACCCCTGTCAAACGGGTCAGCTTAACTCATTGGGATCAAAAATGAAACTAACTTACTTGGAACAAGAAAAGACCCATTTGACACCTGTGCCCGATATTTTGTACTAGGATGCTAACAACAAGAAGTTCGTGTAAGAGTTAAATTCAGGTGCAGATGATCTAATTATGTTCTGTCTGTTGGTAATGAGTCAGAGTTGTTTACTGGTACCAGTTAACGGTCAGATATGTATGCACATACTCTGTTGATGTTGTGCAGTGACAGCTCAGAACCTAGTAGTGTATAAAACAATGATAAGCAATCTAAAATGATTCGGTAAATAGGCTAAATCTTGAATGACTAACATGTTCATATTATTATTATTCAGTTTTTAAGTTTAAAAATGGTTCACAGTTGCAACATCAGGAACAAATGTCAACCATCAAACCTTTGTGATAGTATTTACTGTTAAACATACATATTTGTATTGCTAGAATACAATTTGACTCTATAACGCATATAACATTCAAAAACCTCCCTCAAAACAAGTATTACATATACCGCATAATAGATAAAGCAAGATATACCAAAGCAAGTTTTATAGGGTCTAGCTCTGCATGTTTATTTGACACAAGACCTTAGAAAAACACATTTTCCCACCCAGGAGCCAGTCTGTGGGGGCCGCTGAAGGAACTATGGGAGACAGTGGACGGAGCGGTGTTGAGGAGACAGCCAGAGAGCGTCCACCTCCTCGACCTGCAGCTGAAGAAACACAAACCACACTTTCTCTCACTCTTCAAAAACCCGGTGAGAGCACACTCTTGAAGTGACCCGCTACATATGTGAATGTGACGATAGTTTTCTTTCCGTGTATCCTGCACCTTCCTTGGGGCAGACAGATGCATTTTCTATTCACAGTGTATCTTGAGAATTTTCTAACATTTTGTCTTCACTTTATTTTCAGCCAAAGAGTGCAGAGCAGAGAGAAAAGGTGCGTAAAGCCAGCACAGAAGGCATCGCCATCCAGGGTCAGCAGGGGTCACGGCTCCTTCCAGAGCAGCTTCTCTCAGAGGCCTTCATCCTCAGCGATCTGTTTGATATTGGAGAGTTATCAGCTTTGGAGCTTCTGTTAGCAGGTAAAGTAGACATGATAAAAGGACACAACTTGAAAGCTAAATTCTAAAAGAAGTTATATAAATTGTGTCGGGTAGATACAACAAAAACCTGGCCTGATTTGCAGTGGTAAAGACATAGACGTTTCACACAACTGATTCTCAAAATATTTGTATCTGTCTCTAGGTGAGCAACAGCAGCCCCATTTTCCAGGTCTGACACGAGGTCTGGTAGCTGTGCTGCTCTACTGGGATGGAAAGCTTTGTGTGGCCAACTCCCTGCGCACACTCATCCAGTCACGCCATGGCAAGACCTTCACCCTGGATCTGAGGTAATAATGCCATCTACTAATGACGCATTCAAGCAGTGACAGCTGCTTTAAATGTTAAATTGTCCTGCTGTTTTTTTACATAATAACTACGTGTTCTTGTTATTTACTTGTTCTGTTCGTTTTCTCCTTCAGTGGAGAGCTGGTGGCTTTGACCACACGTTTCACAGACGAACTGATGAACCAGGGTCTGACCAAACGCGTCCTGGCATTGGTGTCGGAGATCAATGTGGCGCGAGAATTTGAACGGCTGCAGAAGGAGCGCGGCCTGGGCAACGAGAAGCACCGGAAAGAGGTAGAAGCAAATCTTTTGTGTTCATTTGAAATGGAAATACCTTTCTTTTGATAAAAGTTGATTTTCAATCATACTCAACTCGTGCAAATCCAGTAGCGTTGTGTTGTAGCTGAAAAAGACACATTTAGTAGAAAAAACGACTAACTCCCTCTTCTGTCCGCAGGTCTCGGACCTTATTAAAGAGAGCAGACAGGCTCTGGCAGACAGCCTGTTTTCGTGGACCTGCCAGTCACCTTTGTCTAAAGACGACACTCTGGCTCTTATTGGCCACCTGGAGACAGCGAGCGCTCAAGCTGATGGCTCATTGGATAGCGTGAACCTGGCTCTGGTCATGGCACTACTCTACTGCTTGGATGTCAGCTTTGTAGAACAGGGAACAGAAGATAGAGAAGGTGAGATCATGTGATTATTTTTTGTATTGCTCTAGAGTTCAGTGTTTTTCTTCTACAGCTAATGAGTGATCGTCTCTGTGTTCCTCCAGATCTGATCCAGGCACTGCCATTGCTGACTGAGCGGCAGTACGTGTCTGCGGTGCACAGCCGGCTGATGGATGGCCAGCCGTGGAAGCTTCCAGGTCTGCAGGCTGTGTGTCGCCTGGCCTGGGCTCTGTCTCTCAGGGTCCTTTCCCAGCTACCACAGGGAGGTGGTAAGTTCCTTGTTGTATTGGTTTGCCCTCTGAAGTAAAATAAGGTCTCAATTATAGCAGCTATTCAATGTTACAAATACTTGTATGTCAGAATCAGAATCAGAAACGGGTTTATTACCAGGTAGGTTCACACATACGAGGAACTTGACTTGATGTCGTGGTGCATACATAAATATAAAACAAAGAATGTCCATGTGTGTGCTGTGCAGCCCTGGTGGAGTTCACTGAGGCAGACGAGGCTCTGGCCGACCAGGCTCTGTTGGGAGACGTCTTCCTGTTTATGAGGGAGGGCATCCTGGGATGTGAGGGCTGTGCACAGGAAGAGTTTTACATCCGCCGCCTCCACTCACTCATCACAGACTTCCTGGCACTCATGCCAATGAAGGTGAGAGATTTCACAGGTGTCCGCTCCCAATATTTAAGTAAGACGTTGACATGTACGGATATCATCCTGAAGTGTTTCTTTAGCTTGTGTTTGTATACTTTTGCATACTGAATGAAAATAACATATTTGTGCTATATTTGTAGGTGAAACAGCTTCGTAACCGCGCTGATGAGGATGCCCGTCTGGTGCACATGTCTTTACAAATGGAGAGCGAGCTTCCATCGTCGCTACGCAAGGACTTAGACCATCTCATGAACCTCGTCAGTGTTTATTGAATTTTTTTACAAACTTCATTACCAAACGAGAAACATTCAAATCAAACTGCTTGACACTGTGGGTTTGAGTTTGTGACAGTTGTGGTTACTGCTTTGCCTTTGCAGATAGGAGAGTTTTACAGTAAGGACCCATTTGGACTGGAGTTGGGTCTGGAGTTTTGGTGTCCCACAGAGTCTCTGCAACACACCTCCCTGCAGGGGTCCTACCTGGGGATGGCGCTGCAAAGGCCTCCGCACAAACAGGTGAGAGCTGCCTTTTGCACAAAAAAAGGTTTCTCCTCTAATCAATTATTCTGTTGACTTAGATTATGGCTTTCTGGAAGAAATCATATCATGTCAACTTTCAGTTAAAATACTTGCCCTTTACATATGCTTTGTCGCAGGTGGTTCTGTCCAAGTTTGTGCGTCAAATGGGAGACCTCCTGCCCTCCACCCTCTATATCTCCTATCTCCGTATGCTGAAAGGACTCGCCAACGGGCCTCAGTGTTCACACTACGCCTTCAGCCTGCTCAAAACCAACGGAGCCACGCACAGTAAGAGCAAATTTGTTATAAAGACAGGAAACATTTCAGAAAACAATTGTCTGGGTTTGAATAACAACAGACACATATTTTTTTATTTCTCTCTGAAATTGAAGCCGTTTAACATTCAAAGTGCAGTTTGACCTCTGAGGTATCTGAATTTAACTTTATGCCACGTTGGCAATGGCTTCAGATGTAGGTGATATGCACACCAGACTCTTAAAGTCTATTGTCTAGCTTTAGTGTAATACGTATCCAAATGAATACCAAACTAACTTCATGTTCATGTACGCAGGTGACAACCTCCAGGGAGTGTCCGGCAGCCCGGTGTCTTGGGAACACTTTTTTCACTCCCTGATGCTCTACCATGAGAACCTGCGGCGAGACTTTCCAAACCCAGACGCAGCACAGTTCCGCCACCCGTCCCTCAGAGGCATCACCCAGAGAGAGCTGGAAGGACTCACCTCCTTCCTGCAGCTGCTCACCACCATCATCACATGGGTATGGAGGAACAGCCTCTTACTTTTTGTATTATTTGACTTTAACTTTAACTATATATTTATTTGTTGTTCCTTTCTTCTCTTTTCTTTTCTCTTCACTATTATCTGTAAAGCGTCTTTGAGCACCTGTAAAAGCGCTAACAAATTAAATCTATTATTATTATTATTATTTTTATTATTATTAAGGATAGGCCTATTGCTGCTCATATTTAGGGATTATAAAACATAATTAAGATCGAGATTAATGTGTGATGATGTTATTTTGTAATTCCTTTTACACTCACCTTATCTCCTGAAAGAATCTGTATGTTCATGTTTATGAGATTGTCCTTCTCTAAGTGTATTAGGGTGTGTTTTGTTAGATACATTTCTATAATGTTCTCTTTCTCCATAGAGTGAAAATGCTCGCCTGGCGCTGTGTGAGCATCCCCAGTGGACCCCCGTGGTGGTGATGTTGGGGCTGCTGCAGTGCAGCGTCCCCCCCGTCCTGAAGGCGGAGGTCCTGCGCTGCCTGGCAGCTTTTGGGAAGTCACCAGAGATCGCCGCCTCACTGTGGCAGTCACTGGAATACACTCAGGTTAGTGGTTGAATATTATTATAACAATTAATCCCCTGTTGTGTTCGTTTATGTGTTTTCTTACTTTGGTGTTCGCGGTCAAATTTGACCGGTCCTGTTTTAACTGCTATTACATTAACACAAAAACCATTAATCCTCACCAAATTTCATTTAACACCCTTTCAAGCTGTACATATTGTATCAGACTACTGGTATACATGAAAACTGCAGTAAATATACAAAGAATAGACACTGAACATGTATTGTGTGTGCCAGGTGTGATCCATGTGGGGGGATGGGCACATAAGGGGGGGAAATGTGTCAAATTGTTCTGTGTTTGTGTGTGTGTGTGTTTGTGTGTGCCAGGTGTGATTCACCTCGGGGGATGGGCACATAAGGGGGGGAAAACACATCTAATGTGTGTGTGTGTGTGTGTGTGTGTTTTATCTGATCTGGACGGTTACTAATTCCTTTTCTTTATGGCGGTCGTTTTTGACCAGGAACACCATGGGTTTCACAAAGTTGACTAAATCATCCAAAATTCAATGAAAGTGGTGATCAGCAATTTTATATGTTCAAATGTCTACTGTGAAGGATATCATAAAGCAGGGGTGGGGAACCTTTTTCCTCTCAAGGGCCATTTCAATTTTTTCAACATCCTCCGAGGGCCGTACAAATGATTGACCTCTGCTTAAAAGTACTAAAATCACAGCCCATTCATTTCGCCTTTCTTTCATGCTGTGCAAAGAAACAGCAACCTCTGAATCCAAATATCTCACCATGACTCGTGCATGCATGCACGTGCACGGTTGACCACCAAAACAGAAAGATATGGACACAAGATGTATGCAAATGTATTTAGTATCCTATCCATGTGAACATGATTTAAGTGGGGGGGGGCACCGAACCTCCTCTGGGTGGGGTCCATCCTCCCCCGGGAAGATTTTTTTTTTTAAATGTTGAAGTTAAAGCATCAATCTGGTGCAATTTGAGAGCAACATGAAGAGATCTATGGATACATCTCTCAACCCCCATATGAAACAGAACTGTAAGCAGATTTCTTTTTCTTTATGGATATTTTACAAATCACTCCCCTTTCAAACTGTATACTTGTTTATTAATAACAACTTTTATTTACTGTCATATAGTATTTTATACCTGTTTACTTTATTCTCTTATTTTGTTATAACTATAATGACCATATAAAGATGTGCCTTTACCTCACTGGTTGGAGAAAAAGCTTCTTATATTCGTTAGCATAGCTAGCTAACCAGATGCTAATAACAAGAAAGTTATTGACTGTATGATCAGTATGACAGATCGCCTCTGGGCTTTCAACTAAAGACACAGCCACCGAGCCACGCAAAAACTGCGGCATGTGTACGGCTCCTTATGGGTAGGCCTATTGCAATTTGTGAAGTGTTGAAGCCGTGTTCTGGTGCTCTCCGTCAGAACTGCACCCCTGTCAGACGAGACATATACCACGTGATGAAACGTTAGGCTCGTGTTGTGTTCAAGGACCCTGACCGTGACCAGGAAAAACAGGCACTTGCTTGTTTAATTTTTTTTGCGGTCTAGATTTCTTTAATTTTTTTCTTTTTTGCGTGTGTTTATAAATTACCTCGAGGGCCATACCAAATCGTCTCGCGGGCCGTATACGGCCTGGAGGCCGGAGGTTCCCCACCCCTGTCATAAAGCCTTAATGCAATCGAATCTAAAACCAAAAAGTTAAGATTGATGAAAGTAGTGAATCGGTCAGATTTGACCCGAACACAACAGGAGGGTTAAGTTGATGAAGTTTAAACATAGTTTCTGAAAGGTCACGGGCCGTTTCTCAATGTCGAGTACACATGCTGCAGAGCAACTATTTCAAGTATACTATGTCATAGAGTGGCGCAGAATGCTGGGCATTTAACACGCATTTAAACAGTCCTTCGGCGCCACTCGATGACGTAGTATACTTGAAATAGTTGCTCTGCAGCAGTTTTACTCGACTTTGAGAAACGGCCACGGTTTCATAGTGAGTCTTTGAGGCAATATTTTGGCTATTATACCAGAACAACACAACACTTTAAATGTATTGTCAGCCAGTCATTTTATCTCCGTGATACCAGTATCTATCTTTTTTATTCTCTTGACTTCACAAAAATGCTTCATTCTGTTAAGGCATTGTTTTTCAGTTTTTCAGTTTTCTATCTTCATGTTCTCTTACCACAGATCCTTCAGACAGTGCGAGCCCCGGGACAGAGGCAGGCAGCTGGAATTGAGGTGAGTCTTTTGTGTTTGGCGAAGTTTAGATTATTCTCGGTCTCGCTTTACTTCAGGATATGGCTAATAAGATTTACAAATAAATATATATATTAAGATGCTTCATTACATGGAATAATTTTTCAGCATCAACATTTGACTGATGCCTATTGGGCATATTTTTAAGATCCAAATATGCAAAATAATATAGACTTGAATGGTGCAGGTTATCTAAAAAAAAAAAGTTTACTTCATATAAGGTACAGTTCTTTTTAATCTCTCAAAGTAAAAACCTTCCTTTTTATTAAATGTTCATCCTTGAACAAGATGAACATTATTGTTGTACAATTGTTGATTGTCTTTGTTTGACTCTCAGGTGGAGCTGAATGAGATCGAGTCCAGCTGTGAGGAGTATCCTCTGACACGGGGCTTCTGTCACCTGATCAGCACATTGGTGGAGAGCAGCCTGCCTGTTAATTTAGGGGCGGGGCTACGTGCACCCGGCTTCCAACCATACCTGAACTTTTTGCGTGACTCTGTGTTCCTCCCCTTCCCCACCCGAGCATATCGCCATCCAGCTGAGAAGGTAAAGAGCTCACCCAGTCTCTTAACATGTGCATGCATGTATGCTCTTTGAACGACACATACTCACTTGTCTCTCCCTTGCTGTGGTCTCTCAGTGGGAGGTTGCTGACGCTGTGCTGGAGGTGTTCCACAAGCTGCTGCGGGACTACGAGCCCCAGCCCTCAGACTTTGTCCAGGAGATAGTGGAGCTACAGGGCGAGCAGCTCGCGGCCCACAAGCCCCCGGGTCACAGCCTCATGTTCCACCTGTTGAACGACTCGCCCACGCTGACGCTCTGCCTCAGCCTGCTGGAGGAGGGGGTGCGCCAGCTGGACACCTATGCACCCTTCCCTGGTGAGAGAACATATGCACTTGCTGGAGAACAAAAGGGAGTCTGCTTATGTGTCTGTGTTTACTGACAAGCTCTGCTCCTCTCCCCCGACAGGTAAGAAGCACTTGGAGTCGGCGGTGCTGCGCGTCCTGTGCCTGCTGGACTTGGCCCTGCAGAAGGAGGTGGTGTTCATGGACCTCCTCAGGGAAAGCCAGGCCTCCATGCTGGTCTCCCCCTTGGAGCAGCTTCTCCAGGGGGTCAGCCCTCAAACACGAAGGGCCGATCACATAGTCAATATTGGCAGGTAAAAATGGGCACCCAGGTTTTAATGCAAACTGTGGAATGATACCCATTGCTGGGATGGTCTGTTCTTGTGTGTTCATGTATCGGACCTTCACATTATTAATGGTGGTCTATATTTGTCCCTCGCAGGTATCTGTACCACAGCAGCTCCAACCCAGAGGCTTCCTTCCAGAGTGCCAAGATCCTGCGTCGTATCGCCAACTACCCCAACATTCAGAACAGGCTGGTGGGAGATTTCACACATGACCAGGTATGTCCAAAATAAAAAGCGTTGTATAACTCAGTTTAAGAATATTTCACAAAATGATGAGCAGTATACCAAAAATCACATTGGTAATAACTAATGCTGTCAAAATTATCGCGTTAACGGCGGTAATACATTTTTTGAATTAATTGCGTTAAAATATTTAATGCATTTAACGCATGTGCAGAATGGCCCGCCCCATACATCCCACCTGCGGCAGCGCCAGGGTATGGCTGGGGTAGGCTACACCCATACCAAGAAATGGCTTAGACCCACCATGAAAAATGATGTTAAAGTAAGCAAAATAAAGTCTGCCAACTCGCACCGCCAGCAGTTAGTAAGATTGATTTCAGTAGCCACTTGTCTGGAAATACCGAAGACCAGAAACGGTTTTGAAAACTTTTGTCACGTAGTGATCGTCTTCTCAATAGAACATCTTTGATAATGTCTTCTGGCCAATCAGAATCAAGATAACGGCGTGGTGTTGTTGCAGGAAGTCCCGACGGAGAATACTTTTGCTGTAGTACAAGGGTGCACATAACTGGTACGCAGGTTATGTGCGTAATCTGAAATGCGTACCGACGTACTTGTGAAGCTTTTCCAGAAGGCGGTTAGATCACCGGACGACAGTCGGTCTGCCCCCCAACCCCCCCCCCTGTGTTGATAGAAATCAACACGTAATGAAATAAGACCCCACGGTTTGATGATTGATAGGTGTGTGGGCTGTCTTTCATTTTGACACACAGAAACATGTTATAATAAACATACATACTGCATTTTAAATGGATATATCCGCATTCTTTCATTTATCTTTCCATTCCCACAACAATATACATAAAGAAATGGCATATTTTGGACATAGTTCGAATGGTGATTAATCATGATTAATTAATTTTTAAGCTGTGATTAATCTGATTAAAAATTGTAATAGTTTGACAGCCCTAGTAATAGCACTATTTTACTCTAGTTGTATATATTTTTAGATTATTTAAATTAGATCCTATAGCCTGATTTCTATAAAAGCTATTGGTACATTCATCCAGTGTAACGATACTGTACTGTATAATATCTACATTAATATGTTATGCTGTCTAAATAAATTAGAATAAAGCTCTTTTGTGTTTTTGTTGTTTGGTTTTACTCTAATTCACGGAGGTGTTTCTGTGTTCATGTTGTAAAGTGGGGGTGCACCGAATGGGTAATTCTTGGCCGAAACCGATACCGAAAATATGAAAACGGTTGGCCGAAAACCGAATGCCGAAAGGCCGAAAATGATTAATAGAAATATATATATTTCTGTATACATTTTTTACCAATGTTGTTCAGCTACCTGATTATGGAAAAATAAATGATTATGGCAAAACTTAACTTAAATAATAATCACTATTATGGGTCCATAAAACATTTATTCAGCATTTATTCTTTTGAATGCATCCAGTACATTAATTCCAAGTCAACTGCATTTTATTTTCTCTGTAGGATAACTACAACAAAGTGCATTCAGAACAAAGCCAAGGTGCTTTAAAACGGCTTAAACATCTAGGCCAGTAGGCCTACAACAAACTAGTGTAAATAAAGACTGTAACAGCCAGGCCTTCAACAACAACAAATGCACCTATAAGTGCATGCATACAAATGTGCAAACTGGATAAATCCACATGAATGTAACTATTTAAAAATGAAATTACAATTAAATTTCAAGAATCTGTAAATAAGGCTGTCTGTCCTCATAAGCAAAGTAGTAAACATTGTATAAAGATACATAAAGTGAAAACTGGATACAAAATCCACAACCAATTACAAATTAAATTACAATTTCAAGAATCTGTAAATAAGGCTGTCTTTCCTCATAAGCAAAGTAGTAAACATTGTATAAAGATACATAAAGTGAAAACTGGATACAAAATCCACAATCAATTACAAATTAAATTACAATTTCAAGAATCTTCAAATAAGGTGGTCTGTCCTCATGAGCAATGTAAACAACATTGCATCATTTAGATACCGAAAGTACAATATATTGAACACTGTGCTGCTGTCATTTCCCCCTAATGATAACCTGAGATGGCGAATTATAACTCACAATGAAAATTGTTCAGGAAAGTGGGTATAGAGTAGACATGTAGAACTAGATAAGCTTATGATAAGCCAGCCTTGTCTACTTATTAAGGAAAAGTGGGAGGTTCTTTTTAATGAACAGTAGCTTCTCTGCTTTATCAGCCATAAGTCTGTTCCTCTTCTCATCAAGCACATGAGAGGCAGCGCTGAACAGTCTCTCGCTGTCAGTGCTTGTGATTTGATCTTACTCCGCATATTTGTCCGGGTGTTTTGATTTCAAGTGGTGGAGTAATCCCGAAGTGGTGAAAGTCTTTGCAGTTACACCCCCTCGAGAAATGTCAGCTGAACACGTTTTACAAATCGCAATCCGCGCCTCTTTCTCTGATATTTTTAAATATCTCCAAGCGGCAGACATGTTGGCTGTGAGCCAGCCGCGAGCATGGTCGCGCGCCGTGCTTGTCGCCGCGTTTTGATTACGTCATCACAACAACACGTTAGCTTACCAACGTAACCCTGTTCTCTGACATTCGGTGATATTTTTTCGGTGCTAAAACCGAAAGGGCCTTTTTAACCATTTTCGGCCGATAATTTTCGGCGGCCGAATATTCGGTGCATCCCTATTGTAAAGTGTTGTTTATGATGGAAGATGATAACTCTTTTTGTTCCTGTCCCTCAGGCTGTGAGTGAAAAGCTAATGGCCGGCTTTGTGGAGTGTCTCGACAATGAAGAGGCCGAGGAGGGAACAGAGAACGGAGATGGTGAGTCTGAAAAAATGAAGTTAATAATAAAAGATCTTCTGCATTAGGTTAAATCCTCCTGTCTTGATACTGTGAGAGCTACACACTCAAACTCACCTTCTTCCTTACCCGTAACCCTCCAGAAGCTGACGCACAACAGAAGGTCGCAAGAATCCGACATGAAACACAGATCCATCTGCTGAACCTGCTCATCACCTCCTTGGATCTGAAGACACCAAACCTGGCCCTGTACCTTCTGGGATATGAAGTCAAGAAGCCTGTGTCCTCCACCAACCTCCAGGACCCAGGTCAGACTCCAGCTGATGGCCTGTTCAGTTTGGATGGGATTATAGCCAATGTTTGTGTTCTGGTGAAGATGAAATGTTGACCTTGCATTTGTGCGTTACAGGTGTATTGGGGTGTCCACGCAGCTGCCTGCACGCAATCCTGAGTCTGCTGCAGAGAGGCACAGAGAAGAGATCAGGACCTGTGCTCACTCAGCAGGCCCCTCACCTGGCTGAGCTCTGCTACCAGGTACACTACATCCTCTATTAAAAAGACACCTTGATTCTAATGTGTCTTACCCGTTAGGTGAATGTATACATGGTATTTCTGTGGGCTGATTTATTTTTTATTTTTTACCCTGTCTGTCTTTGTTTTCCTCTCTCAGGTGATCTACCAGCTGTGTGCCTGCCCCGACACATCTGGACCCACCATGCGCTATCTGAGGACCAGCCAGGACTTCCTGTTCTCTCACCTGCAGCACCTTCCCTTCATCCTGCCCAGTGAGTAGATCATTCTCTACTGACTACTAAAATATATCAAAACGGGGATCAGAGATGTGATTAATACCAAACATGAAACAAAGAGGCAGGAAATGTGAACGCAGGATGTCTGTTGAATTAAAGATGTCTTTTATTTTTCATTGCATCAATTCTACCCTCTGCTGTCCTCAGGTAATCAGATCGCCGCTCTGTCCCAGATGTCGTGGCTCATGAAAACAGCTGCCATCGAGCTGAGAGTGACCTCGCTGAACCGCCAGCGCTCACACACGCAACGCCTCGTCAGCCTGCTGTTGGACGACCAGCCTCACACTCAGCGCACAGGTATCCGTCTTCAAGTTCAGTTCAGTTCTTTAGCTTCCTGTCAGAGCTCCGTAATGCATGAACATAAGAACATCCTTACTTTACTTTATAGCTGATGGAGAATCAGGAATGGAAGAAGAAACCAGATCAGTCTGTGGCTTCCTGCATTTCGACACTGTTTCTAAAGGTTTGTGCTCTTTGGAATACATTTAAACATTCTATATATAAATGCAGTCAACACTTAAGGACACTTTACCAGCTTGAATGTTTTGAGATTTGTAATCAAACTGTCATTGAAGGCTCTTAGGGAATTCCTTCATTCTAATATTATATCAGATTCTGACCTCTTACTCTCCTCCTGTCCCTGTTGGATGCATCAGTGCGCAGGAAGTTGCTGAGCGTGCTGGACGCCATCGACTTCAGTCAGGATATGCCTGAGCTGCTGCAGCTGGACTTCTTTGAGCGCACTCAGATAGAGCAGGTGATCTCTAACTGCGAGCACGTCAACGAGCAGGGACACACCGTGTGCAACGTCAAGGTGAGTCCCAAGGTCAAACACGTACATTTTCATGTTTTCATAACTAACATTTTGTGTTTGATCTTCATCTAATCAGTGAAATGATGTTATTATTTCTCCCAGTTGCTTCATAGAGTGCTTGTGGCAGAGGTGAATGCACTGCAGGGAATGGCAGCCATTGGACAGAGGCCGCTGTTAATGGAGGTTAGTCATCTCATGAATGACTTATTATTTGTGTAATCAGGCAGCATTTGTTGGGGTCGGATTACCCAAAGACATCATGCCTGGTTTAAATGTGATGTTAAAATGGCCCTTTTTGACCAATGCTGTGGTTGTGCTCTTCTAGGAGGTGAACTCCATCCTGCAGCAGGTGGTGGAGCGCAACCGCGTCCGCAGGAGTTTGAGTGCAAAGCGAAACGCACTGCGGTCGTGGAGGAGCCTGGTGGAGACGCTGCTGACCGCCTGCCCCGCTGACCTCATCCCTGCTGACGACAGGCAGCTCATCATCAGAGACCTGCTGCTGGACCTGCATGACAAGGTCAGTGAGGCCGTTTGGCACATAGAAGGGGGATGAGTGCAGCTATGGGTATTTGTATTATATTGTGGGGGAGATTTTTAAGGAACATACTCAAGGGTGTCATGGATTTTATTCAGATATCATGTTTATTGCAATCAAAGTAAATAGCTAACATAGCAATCACCAGATAAATCCTACAGAACTAAATAGAAATGATGCTTTGAATTGTCCAGGTGTTATCTGAGGATGCAGCAGGAGAACTGATGCCCATTGTCGCCGGGGCAGTCTTCACTCTGACAGCTCACCTCAGCCAATCAGTCCTGTCCGAGCAGCAGCAGGGGGCGGGATTAGAAGTCTCCTCTGGCTTCGCCTCAATCGCCAACTCCGCCCTGCATCTGATTCTCCGCAAGCTGCTGGACTTCATCCTTTGTACTGGTTAGTGATGACATAAATCCACATTTGTCACGTGGGATATGTTGCTAGGTGATATTTTATAATATTGTCTTTAACACTTCAGGAGGAGGATACCAGCGCCTGCGTGCTCACCTGTATGGCTCCCTGCTGTACTACCTTCAAATCGCCCAGAAACCTGACGAACCAGACACTCTGCAGACAGGTACAACACAGAAACATTAACACAGACTGTCTGGAAAATATTTAGGGATCAAAAGCTTTATTTCAAGTCTGATACGGTTCTCTTTTATTCCATAAAGTGATTTATTGTCTGATAGATGCTGTCTGAATTGAGTTTGGACCGTTTCTTTTACAGATACATCTTTTGATCTGTTGTTATGTCAAAGGGACAATGTATAGATGTTTTCTGCTCTCCATCCCTACAGCAGGGAAGGCCATGTGGGAGCGTCTCACTGCCCCCGAGGACGGTTTCTCCAAACTGCAGAGAGAGAATCTCTCTATTATCGAGAGCTATGGCAATTCTCTGATGGAGGTGGTGTGTCGGGACGCCTGTGACGGCCATGAAATCAGCAGGGTAAGAGCCATTACAAGAGAAAAGCATGCTCACTCGGCCATTTCAGCACTTTGGACTTCAGTGAACTTTAAAGCTTATTAAAGATCTACTGAGCGGCTTAAAATAAGATGAATCCATTTCTAAGTAGCTCAGAGAAATACCTCTGTATTTACTGGAAGCTAGTTCACTTTTTTATGTATTTACTTTTGTTAACACTCACTTACTTTTATTATGCTGCTTCCTTATTTTATTTCATGTGTGTTCGCCTCTTTTATTTGATAGTCCACTTATTTTTATTATCTTTCATCCGCTCTCCCTTTGCTGTTTTGCTGCTGTAAATGCAGGATTTATCAAATTTCTTTGCTGCCTACACTCGGGCTTGTTGTCTTACTCTCTGCCTTTTTATTTTCGCCCGTCAGATGTTGGCTCTGGCGGTGCTGGACCGGATCCTGTCCATAGACCGGCAGAACCAGTGGCTGGTGTACGTCTGCAACAGCGGCTACCTGCGCTCGCTGGTGGAGAGCCTGAGGCAGGACGACGTGGCCCTGCAGACCCTGCTCACGCCTCAGCCCCCCCTCCTCAAACCACTCTACATCTACGAGAGCAAGATGGTGAAGACATGTGCAGACACACTGTTTGCACTCTTTTCAAACAAATGGATCATATCAAGCACAGGTTTATGAAGGTATGACTCTGTGTGTGTTCTCAGGCTCTGCTGACCCGCGTGGCTAAGACGGGTCAGGGCGCTGTGGAGCTGCTGCGCTGCGGCCTGGTGGCACAGCTGATCGAGTGTCAGGTGTTTGACATGGTGCCTGACAGCGATGCACACAGGTATGCATGTGGAAAGGAAAGAGGAGTTTAAAATGTTGTTATTTGGTTTTGAACTGATTTACACCAAATAAGTGTAAAGAGTACCAAATACTAATTCCTCAGTAAAACAACACAATGAAACTCTTCCAAGTAAAAACAGTCAGTCAGCAATAGGGCTGGGTACCGAGCCCCGGTACTAAACGGGCCCCGAGGCTGAATTATTAAAGACCGTGGTACCGCTAAGCTCCGACGTTAGCGGTCTTTTTATCGGTACTGGAGACATGTAAAATATATGTCATATGTATCATTGCTACACAAACATTATATTGCAGTTTTAGTGTCGCCAACTCCGTTTCTAACTTGCAAAAAGACTGCAAAATGCGTCAATGATTATTTTTAGTATTTTCGATCTCTCCCTTCTGTGTGCGAGGGGGCGGGGCAGTTTACACACACGCGGCTGCTACATGCAGCAGCACACACGCACGCACGCACGCACGCTGGCGGAGAGAACGCGCTCCGAGGTGTGGTTAAACTTGACCCGTCTCGATGTGGACAATCCTCGTTACCAAAAGCGCAATAAGAGTTTAGCATGTCAGGGCGGTAACACGAGCAATTTGTCGAAACATTTAGCAAAAGTGCACCACATTCAGACGGAGGAATGCACCGGGTTCCACTGTCTTTCTAGTAGCTCTGTAGCCCCGTCCATCCATGAGTAACGTTTCCACGTCAGGTGTTATGTATGCTAGCAGCAACACACGGAGATAACTACATTATACAAACATGGGTTAATGATTAGAGGTAACCGAGTTATTTATTTAGTTAAAGTTCTGTTTCCAGTTCTGTCATAAGATTATTTAAAACGATTCGTTAAAACGTTGTTTCTTTTGATGTGAAATATTATGTATTTAATTTAAATTAAAAGCAATGTTAGTTTTGTTCACAATTTGTTTAGTTAGTTTACCTTTTTTTCTCTCCAAAAAGACCGATAAGAGTACCGTTAAAAGACCGGATCGATAAGCGGTATCGATAAAAGTAGTAGTACCAGTAATACCTTAACGATCCCTAGTCAGCAAATTCTTCTTTTAGGAACGTTTTAAGTAAATGGTAAATGGACTGTACTTATATAACACTTTATCCAGTCTTTAAGACCCCTCAAAGCGCTTGACATACTACAGGTCATTCACCCCTTCACACCCATTCATACAGACATATAGACTGTATGGGCTGGGATCGAACCCACAACCTTCTGGTTGAAAGACGACCGCACTCCCTCGCAGCCACAGTCGCTTTACTTTGTTGCTTTTTCGAGTGCATTTAAATAACTTAATGTTCTTTCTCTCTGTTCTCATAATGTCTGATCCTCAGTTGTGTATATCAAAACATACGTCTGTCTGTTCCCTGGTGCTCTGCAGGGTGGTGAGGGACCCCTCAGGCTTCATCCCCAGCCCCATGGACCGCTACCGGCAGATTCTCTTACCGACCTTGAGGCTCTTCCAGGTGATCCTGACCTCTACCACCATGAACCACCAGCAGGGGGCAGCACAGGTACGCACACGACCATTGCTCACAAAGACAATGATTATCTTAATTGGATTTTTTTAAATAAATGAACCCTAAAAATCCTAGAAGTCTGTATGTTGTTGAGGATCCACTTGGATACAAATGCTGTCTCATATGTACAGATTCTGTAGACCCTAGTTGGGCTGAAGTGAGAAAGATGTGTGTATTCTGGACAACTTTAGAAGTAACTTTCTCTGTGTGTGTGTGTAGGTTCTCCAGTGGCTGATAGTGCACTCTGACACCATTCAGTCCCTGTTGCGCTGTCCGGAGCTCAGTATGGGAGCTTTGCAGGAGCTCTCCCTGCTGACTGGCATCATCAGTAAGACAGCTCTGCCAGGTAAAATAATAAACACTCCATCAACTCTTTTTTTCATTCACTTTGCCATCTATTCTATTTCCATTGCGAATAAACACAGCAGACTATGGACAGTGTTATTGACGTCCTGCTTGGTCTCCCAGGGGCCCTCGAGTCAGGCGGTGAGGTCAACAGTGCGGCTCTCATGGAGTTCCAGGGTCACATCAACAGATTCCAGGTGAGACAGCTGCTTTTGTTTTTATTAGGATAGTATAGACATTTCTTTATGTTGGCTATCCCTGGTAATACCCGATCAAATGTAGGTATTGTATACTGTGTTTCTTCTTTCGTCAGCGTCTCTGTCTGTCCCTGCTTGGCCGTCTGGCAGGCAGCGAGAGGGAGAGGTTACTGAAGCAGGCCGAGATCTCTGCGCCTGCTGACTCGGCAGAAAGGCGAGAGGAGATGGAGGTGGCCATGCAACAGGTATGAATTAAAACAGCCTATAAATGAGCTTCCTCTCTTGAAATGTGTTTGCATCGTCAGAAGTAACCGACTTTCCTTTCACATATTCCAACAGCAAGACAGGGATAGATAAACCACTGACACGTTGTGTGTTGTATGCTTAGTCATGCTTATTCATCAGTACTGCGTTGTGGATGACCTGCTGTCCTCTGTCCTCAGGTGTGTGCTAACATCATGGAGTACTGCCAGACGCTGCTGCTGCAGAGCTCGGCGCAGGCTCAGTTCAGCATCTGCCTCTTCAGCCCGTCAGGCAGCGAGCCAGCGGGCCGGGACGGGGGCCGCGCAGGTCAGTGATGATCTGCATTACAAGAAGCAGTGGAGGGAGTCTGACTCTGTTTACAAGGCAGACTCTTCTACCTGCTATTAAGTGAATCAGTCCGCTTCCATTTGTCATAAGTTTTCAGTGTCTGACAGCTGATGGATGAATCTAGAAATCCAGAATCTTATCAGGCATTTTCAGCTTTTACAACAAGAGACCTTTTTATTATTAACACCAAAGTATGAAAGTGAACTGTGGCATTTTGTTTCACAGATCTCTCATCCGCCCTGCCATCAATGGCGTACTCCCGGGCCCCCAGCCTGGGTCTGGTCATGTACCTGCTGAAGAACAGCGCTGCGGATTTCTTCCGGTTCCACCAGAGTCACAGACAAAGCCTGGGCAAGCTGCAGAGCCTGGACCAGCTGCCTCCTGACGAGCTCAAGGAGGTAATGAGGAATACACTGACTCACGCGGCTCACACTCAACACACTGCTGAACAGCTGGTTCACTTTGATAAATGGTTACAGTAAAAAGAGGTGTGAATAATGAGCATCTGTGGCTCCAGCATGCACTGTCTGCACTTTCTGACCACAGACATCTTCTCTGTAGTTGTGCCAGGGCCTGGTGTCGGGCCCCGGAGGCGTGGAGAAGATCTCCTCAGTGCAGAGGAGCCTGCTGGCCAAGAGACGACTGGTCCAGCTGATCAACAACAGAGCCAAGCTGCTGGCCCTGTGCTCCTGTATCCTTTGGCCCAGATTCAGTCCCTGGACTCTTTGTGTATTTGTAGAAAAGCCACTCCATGGATTTCTGTGAAATGCCTTAACCTGCCTCCTCTACAGATGTTATCGAGACGTGTTTGTTTGTACTGTGGCGCCACCTGGAGTACTACCTGTTGCACTGTACTCCCACCGACCCCAAGGACTCCCCGATGCCTGGAGCCAGTTTGTATAGATCTCGGCTCACAGACGGTAAGAGGCAATCTTATGTACATATTCATATATGCACATTTTTATAAAAGATTACTAGCAGTGTGCAGACCTTAGCCCTTTTCGCACAGGACCAGCATTACCAGATCACCTCAAGTCACTTCTGTTGCAGAAATCTTAATCATGTATGAATCTGCCCTATCTGAAATTACATTTAGGTTTTGTATAAATTGCGTAACATTGCCCTCAAAGGAAATCACTTCATTTTGTGGACACTTAAAAGGTTCATTCGCACAGGTACCAGAGCAAGAGGTCTTGTCAATATTGTTTTATAAATAAGATTAGACCATATCATATATCTAACATTTATCCAATTAAATATAAATATTTTAATATTTGTAATATGTAGGTGTTGCCTAATATCCTGTGAATAAAGTCAAATTAAAAGTCAAATGGCAGACATCCTGTGCAATATGCCGTGGGTGTCATTTCTCCATCCCAAAGGTGCCCTGGTTATACTAGTCCTGTGCTAGTAGTGCTCTAGTTAGGACACTTCCCTCGTGAAGCTATTGATTGCAGTTAAGCTAAATCTAACAAATGTAATTATTGATGTTCTTCAGATTCCTTTGGCGGGCTGCAGGGAAGCGGAGGTCGCGTCCTCGGTCTATCTCGGGTCAGCCAGCAAGACCTGGACCTGGTAAGAAACAGCGCACACACACTTTGAATGCTGCCCTGAGAAACATGTCCTGCGTCTGTAAAACCACCTCCATTATTCCTGAACCTCTCTCTCCTGTCTTGTGCTTGTGCCCCTCAGCTGAAGAGCGACATGGCCACAGGTTTCGGAGAGGCTCTGCAGAGGAAGCTGCTGGACGTGGAGGGTCTGTACAGCCAGGTCCGCTCCCGCTACACCTTCATCCAGGCCCTGGTCCGCAGGGTCCGCGGCCTGCTCCGACAGCCCAAGAGCTGAGGAGACACGCAAACACAAAGACTGTCCAAGAGCCACAGTCTCACCTGGACTCAGAAACTCTGCCACACAACATCAGAGAACAACAAAGGACTTCTGGCTACATAGCTCCTTCTGACTGACCTGTAGCAGCTCCTCTATGGAATATTGTGGGATGGTAACGTGACAGCACGTGACCTAATTATGTTTGACAAACGCTTCTCAAAGAAGTGAGAAAGGATAACACACTTATGACATTTTTACTCGTTAAAAATATTTGATATTATTTGTTTGGTCTGATTCCTCTCCCTCTTTTTCTTTTGTGAAATTAAACGTTTTCTAAATCTGTAAATTACTTGTCCTTTGTGTGTGGACTGGACTGGAAAAGGCAAACAGGAGTCACTATCTACCGACATGCACCCAGGTGAGAATACTGTAAATGGAAGGTACTTCCTGTTCAACTTTCTCACTTTGACAGATGTCCCCGTTCTTTAAGTGATTACCAATCAGACTTCCCTTTTAAGGGCATGTCTGGCCTAACTCAAAGTGAAACACTTCTTATCAGGAGAGGAGACACAAAACAAGGAACCAAAACGAGACGTTCCTTTTTTGAAAGGGGCTCTTTGTGCCTCTACCTTCACATGTCTCCGTGCTTAAATGTTCAAAAGGGTCTTTATTTACTGAAACTGTCTGTGCTGCGGCACCTCTTTTCACCCTCTGTCTGAAACCAGAGCCCAGTCTGCTCCGATTGGTTAGCTGGCCGGTTCTGTTGTGATTGGTCAACCGCTTAGAGGGCATTAACATGCAGAAAGACCTTGATATAACACAACAGGAAATGAAAACCCACCCCAAAATATAAGGGCCCTTTTTAAGGTAGCATCACAATGGGTGGTTTGAGTTACCATGATAACACAGTCAAGTTATTCAAACATTTGTATATTACAACAAACAAGCAAGAACCCCATATCACTTTTCTTTGAAGGTACTCTAAGACTGTAAAGTGCGTCGATTCTCAAACCTTTTGCTGAGGGATGAGAGCATACAAATCTGCATATACATTCAGATATTACAGACGGGAAGTCTTGTGCTCTTGTCTTTTTATTTGAATACTGAAGGGGGGAGACTCAGGTGAGCACCTGCATTGAACGGGGGTATTCGCTGTCACACTGAAGAACCCAGGTTTCATGTTAGTTCGAAAAAATCTCCTCAGAAGAAAAAACGATCTACCTACTGCGCTTCTTAGTTGACAGTCAGGGTACACATGTGTGCTACTTTTAACAGATCATGCTTTTCATACTCTATAAATTACTTTAAATAATAAAATTAATTACAGCATTAAAAAAGACATTGACATTTCTCGCTGTATCTGTGATTGTTCCTCGTTCGCATCTTTATAGAAAAACGTGATGATCCCGGTCCGTCTCTCACATCCTCAGTTTTGGGCCATATTAATTACACATGATTGCAGAGGGCCATTTGAATTCAAAGAGCACTGTCGAGGCCTTAGGGATGGGCGAAGTATGACAATACATAATGTGAGACCGTAGAAATGTATGAACTGCTTAAATAGTTTCTTACAAAGTAGCTAAACATTTTAAAGGTGATTTGCATTTACAAATACATTACCTATTTGTACATTTTTCCAGGAATAATGCTACTCAAGCTGTGAATACAGTTGTATATTGTCTCTACAGTGAACGTCTGACAGAATGACATCCTCAGGGTAATCTTGAGTTAAGCTTTGGACTTGTTATACCTGACAAAACATTGCAATCAGGTAATACCTAATGGAAGTCTATTGGCTTGCATCATGGGAAATGTAGGACTGGTTTGTACTAGGGGGTATCTCTGCTTCAATCTGTCTTGCAGTCCTCCAACATTACTTGAGCTGCGATACAAAAATTGCTTTATGTTGCAAACCAATGAGCAGGACTGACTTATTGTACGGATAGTCAATTTGATCTATAAAATATTTTTTAGATACATTTTTTACGACAAATTATCACAATACGTATTGCCATTACGTTATAAAACTGTAGGAATTAATTTTTTTACTATGTTCAGCTGCCCATATATTTAAGACTGGTTACTCCTGTAGCTTAATAGAAAACAAAACACCAGATTTTTGGTTAAAAGTGAATACTTTTCACTGAGGGATGAGAAAGGGAGCTGGGACCATCATTATCCAAGCACACGACCATTTTCCCAGTTTTGGATCCGTCTTCTCAAGCAAAGAAAAAGTGGAAAACTGTAAATACTTTGTTATACTTAGACATTTTCTATGTTATCAAAACAACATTTGGGATTGATTTATGTACACAAAAACACATTTTTCCTTTTTTGAAAAAGAAAGAAAAAAACACATTTATACTGTACAGGTACAGAGTTGAGTCACAGCACCGTCTGGAACATCCTTTAGCTTTGATTCACTTCCTGTACAGCGCTGTGGAAACCCACTGTGGTGGCTCAAGAGGAGCTGACTCGGATTGAAAGTCTTAGAAGACTGAGTTTGAGCTGTCTTTTATAGTGCCTGTTGGAGAAGAGTCACTCAATCCTGACAGCTCTAGTGTTGACTGCACCAGAAACATCCTTTAGTAATCCAGCACGGTTCTAGCAGTGAGTCAGAAGTGTGAACACATCCAGGAAACAACGGGAGCATATCCAGCACTGATTTATCTCGTTGTCTTTAGAGGACAGCATAGAGAGTGTTCGTTTGTGCTTGCAGTGCACATCCTGTCTTTCTGTAGCATCTCCACAGCAGTTAGCTTGTAGTAAACACACTTCTATGAGCTATCAATACTGGCTTCCTGTGTGTTGTTGTTGTCCGTCACGTTAGCGCTGCCCCCGTTGGTCTCAGGGCACTCCGGCACCTCCCCCCTCACCGCCACTCGGATGACTTTCAGCCAGCGCTGCTTGAGCTCCTCGGTATCAGCGGCAAAGCTGTGGATGGACTTGGACTGGGTGAGGCGGAAGACAGCGGGGGGGTCTGTGGCCCGGGCGCTGTCGTCCACGTTGTAGCCCAGCAGGGGGATGGTGCACTGGGCCTTCACGTCCTGAGGAGGGAGGAGGAGAGTGATGCATGAATGGATGGATTTCAAATTGAAATGGGTAATGAAATGTATGCTTCATGTTGTTGGTGTCTTACCTGCGGAGCTCCGTAGAGATAGAGCACCAGTGACTCCTTCTCGGGGATGACGCACCACACTTTCTGCCAAGCTTTGGTCTTCTCACAGTACTGCAGGAAGCCACACATGATGCTGCTGCCTGTGAACTGAGCCGCCTCGATCTGCAAATTAGAAGAAAAAAGGAGTTGGTTAGTTAAATCTATATGAATTATTTACAAAATCCTTATCATGATCCCAACATTATATTGTCTTTAATCAATATATTATAGTTCTCAGATATATACAAAACATGTCTTTGAAGTGTTTGGCTGAAATACCAAACAGATCATTGCAGCATCCCACAATCCCCTCTGTTTCAGCCCCGTTTCAAAAGTGCTGATTCTCTGTCTGTTACTTTACATGAAAATAAGGAGCCACTCCCCTCAGAGATATTTGGTGAAAAATAACACAATGTAAAAGATAACATTCCGCTGTGTCCTTGGGCAAGACACTTCACCCCAAATTACTCCTGTAATTTAACTTTGGATAAAAGCGTCTAACAAGTGACATTTCATGTAATGTAATAAAAGACAAAGGATTTTGCATAATAGGTGACCTTTAATGTATTTATGTATCATTATATGGTCTTCACCTCCAGGATGCCCTTCTTCTTGCCCTCTGCGACCCCTTCTCCGGACAGGATGCGGTAGCAGTCCTTGCAGACTTTGTGCGTCTTGTTGTTGTCATATTCAAGATCCCACTTATTGTCTGAACATTTCCAGCACACCACCTGCAAGAAAGAAGAAGAACTTAATGTCAGAATACACCAAGCTCTAACAAAAGTTATACCTAGTCTTTCAAATGAAGTACCTTAAAAAGGGATTGAAGTGTTTTTGGGGCATGATAGCAGAAAGAAATGACAGCTTCTTAGAGCCCTTTGACTGTGACTTTAACATGGGAGAACATTTCATCGTCCTGTGAAAGCCCACGTATTCACCCTAATCTACAAAATGTATCTTTTTATTTATTTATTGGCTCATTCCAACATAAAACAGTTAAGGGTGGAAATACAGAGTGCAAGTGCAGACGCTGTAAAAATGGAAAAAATACGTGTATTTGTTGGAACTGTAGATATGACATTTTGCACCAAAATCCATACGTTTATGATAAAAGGCAGGGTGTTATTGCAAAAATGTGGAAGTGCTGAGAATGGACTTTTAACCCACATATGAACTCTGGTTGAGATATCTTTTAGAAGTAGAAGAGGTGTCTGTTGTGTCTAATCTGAAGCACCTTTCTACTATGCTATAAAAAATAATAAATACAAATAAAAGAAACAAGTTAGTGGGTCTTTCATTCAAATCGGACTATAGTCATCAACATCAGTTATTTAGTCAAAAGTAATACAGGTAGGAAAAGGAGTGTGCTGTTTGTATTTTCCTGAAACCACAACCAGTCACGTTTGAACTCTTCATCTTGATGATAGTGAGTTCTGTTTGTGAACTCCCCTTACAGATGCTCTCATCCACCTCCAGTACAATCTGCATAATGCCTAACGTAACAGCATCAGGACTACTCACGTATCCGCAGGCTCTGCAGTGGTGCCTCCTCCGCGTCAGAGCGTTGAAAGACTCTCTACACTTCATACACATTGTCACTTCATTGTCGCGGATCCAGCGAGGGGCGCGCTTCCCCAGCTCTGCGTTCTGCATCAGAAAATAAAAACATACTGAGCGACAGCGCAGAAAGGTGTGGACGGGTGTTTCTGTGTGAACAGCTTTGATGTGACACTGACCGACACTTCCTCCTCGTCTTTCAGTGCATTCTTGAATGACTCGTTTTTCTGCTGGAAGATCTCAATGGTCCTCTGGAAAGCCTGTGACAAGAACAGCAACATGTTACCTTCAAACACATTCAGTCAAACAAGAGAATACATTGGTTCTGTGTATACTGTACGTACCTTAATCCAGCCTGCCTTGTCCTGCTCTGAGCTGAGGAGAAAAATAGCCACAATGAGAATTACAAATGATAAATTATGTATATGTATAGCCAGAAGTCTCATATTGTTTTTAAAGTGATTGAAATACATTTTTAATAATGATCCAAACAACTCTTCTCCTGTTTTTATGACTTGAGAACAAGTAACAAAAAGGTTTTTGTTTTGTTTATGTGTTGTTGTAATACTTATTTTGGCCACAAGAGACTTAAGTGCACTACTGCATAAGGATCTAAGGGACTCGAATCGTTCATGTTTCCAAGCTTAAAGACTGACCGAAAAATAATATGACATAACTTGCTAACACACCATGTCAGTGTACCTTTGTGTAAAAACTATTTGTTTATGAGAAGAGGGACCCTTTTTTCCTGTTTCAGATATAAAAACATTTAAATAAGGAATTTAATTTTTATTATCCTGACAAAACGGTTTTGCACTTGTTCTGCAGGAGATACAACTTTTTGGATTGGACTTAAAAAACTGATGACCAGATTTTCCTATTTTCGTCTCAGGTTTTCCGTATAATCTACATAAACACTTCGATGACCTCTTCTCCCGTTGTGTATGTTTCTCTCTTAATGTACCTGGCCTGTAGCTCCAGCATCCTCTCCTTCCCGGACACCTGGAAGGTGTGAGGGTAGTCCTCGTTGAGCGTTTCCAGGACTTTCATGCCGTCGATGCCGATCCGCGTCCTCACCGTGTACTTAGTGCCTCCCAGACTGAATTTAGGCACGCAGTACAGCAGCATGTTGTTGAACTGGCAGAAACAGAAAACACAAACGTTTGGATCAGTGCATTGTTCATATCCAAAGGGGGCCGTCTTCAACACTGCAGACAACCTGAATCAAACAGATGAATTAAACAGATGGGAGACATTCATGCTGAAGCTAATAAGAAAAAACCCAAACGTAATCACATTATCTGGCGATCTCAGTGATTTAGAGTTTTCTCTATGTGCCCCTGAGGCACTCTCACATGGAGGGGTTCCTGGCTCGAAATGCTTCACTTGTTTTAATTGACAAAGTCTCGCCTCAGCATGTTCCCCTCATTAGATAAGGAGATGTGTTTGTGCTTTCTCTCACCAGGAAGAGGTATCGCTCCATGGCCGAGGTGTTCCTGGCCGCCAGCTTCAAGATGTGGCCCTCTTTGATGAACTCGTTTGAGGGGTTTACAATGTCCTCCTCCTCCCCCAGCATCTCATATATCTCCATCAGTTTCTTCAGATTCTCCTACATTAGGAGGGGGCGTTTATGTTAGAGGGATATTAATATGTCAACGAAATTGAGAAGTTGTTTAAAATGTCTGTACTTACAGATTTCCGTATAGCGCTGTTCGAGTGAGTGGCTGCTGTGGCGATTATTTCTATTGATTCTAAGGGAAAAAATAAAGCGATTACATTAATATAGTGAATTAAAATGTGTTCCTTGAAGTGGGAATGTTGAGTATTTGGACTTACTCTCTGAATCCTGCCGGTCGGAGTCGTCCTGAGGCAGCTTCTTCAGATAGTCTTTTAGCAGCATCTCGTAGCGAGGGACTCTCTGCACGGGCTCCAACATGTGATGCTGAAGCGTCAGGCTGCCACACGCCTCCTGACTCTGTGCAGAAATGACCAAAAGAACGTGAGTTTTGACACTTCTTTATTGTGATACAACAATAGTGTTTTTCACACGGCTAAAACACTTTAGCATGAGTCTGTGTTTTTGGGTCTTCTGCTGGCAGTACCTGTATCTCCTGAATGATGCCCTTGAATTGAGGCGAGCGATCAGTCCAGGTTTTCAGCAGCTCCATGGCTTTCTCGAAATTCTTCACATACTCTGCGTACATCTTGAGGAAGGGTGTGAGTTTCAGCAGGATGTCTCCGATTCGAGGAGTGGCCGCCCTGCAGGGTGGAAATAAAGGAGGTACATTTGTTACGACCGAAATGAGGCAGTTTATTGTTTATATGTTCATCATGAGTTTGATCTCATCCTCATCAATGACAGCAGCTTTATTCCTCTGCTCCAAAGCTCACAGCCTAATGGGCTTATTATTGCAAAGCAAAGTATCTTATTATTTTTCAAGCATTCAAACATTAGCTTTCTGCTCATGGACAAACTTAAAATCGAAATAATATGAATCGTCATCAAAGCCAAGTTCAAAGTAGTATAAAAGTTATAGTATTATTGGTGTTATTTTCCTTTGATACCATTTTTTTAATGTTTTAATTTTGAAAAAGTATGATAATTATTCATGTTTCCATGTATTTCATTTATTAGAAGTTTATTTATTTATTAATTTGTAGAATTCTGTTCTATTTTATTAGACTTATTCAAAGGTGTTATTCTTTATTTAAAAAATCCTCTTGAAACTGAAGCTTCACAATAAACGTTTATGTTTGAGACCTTTTGAGTCAATATAAAAGGCGCTACAGTACATTTATAACATCGACCCTGTTGTGTTTCTCGTGATTTAACGACAGGCTCACCATTCCCCCATGCGTTTCTCCAGATCTGGAAGCAGGAACTGGCTGTGGAAGGCGTGGATGGAGACGATGTTGGAGAAGATGTTCTTCACCACGTCCACAGGGAACGTTCCTTTGTTCGCCTCCTCCATCAGCTTAGCACAGAATACCTGTAGAGTGCATAACACATATAACAGGTAAGTGACAAATAATTGAAAAGAGAAATCTAAAAACCTTTACTACAGCAGAAAAAGTAGTCCCTCACCTGGTCCAGCAGGTTCAGTCGCGCTACGTAGGCCTTCTCTGTGTGCAGGAGCTCGCTGGCGATCTTAAACAGCTTCTGTTCATTTGTCTCCTAAAAACAGAGGGAACATCAATGAGAATTTGTGTTTTAAATAACGTCTTCTAATCATGAGTTACTAAGTAGTGAAAGTGGGATCATTCTGTTGAGGTGTGTCCTCTGCATAGTGAGCGTTTCAGTCTGACACTCTTATGATGAGTCATTGATCTTGTAATCTTATAAGAAAAAAGGGTTGTATAAAATGTACCTGAGCTTACTGAGGAAAATGCAGAAGTGTCTGAAGCACATTCATTGTTTCAACTCAGATTTCATTCTCACAACCTTACATTTGCAAGTTCCGGTTTGGTTCAGGTCTCTCATCTCATCATGATGCTGAGTCAGACAGTCATCAGAGGCTTTTTCTGCATTTTAATAACACAAACGTTCACTCCAAATCATACATTTCTTGTATTGATTCAGTGACACGCCTACTATTTGAGCCTTGTGTTGAATCCCATCTCACTGTTGCTGCGTACAGAAGCATGTAGCACTGGTGTGTGTGTCCTTAACTTGCAGGGCTCGCAGAACAGGAAATGAAAATATGGAAGAAGGGAAATGGCACCAAATGGTTCAAAGACAGAAACATGTCTGACAGAGTTTTGTGTGTGAGAGGCCAATTAGTTTGAGGAACATGTAAAATGTAACTAAAACCTCACACATGCATACTGATGTGATGAAATGCCTGGACAGATTAACAGCACAATGACCATGCAGCAGAATATTTCGCAATATCTTTAACCACAACCGGAAGCAGTATCGTCCCCTTAGATTATCTGAGCTCAATCAGCCTCATATGTAACTTTAATCATGTGTCAATGCATCCATGTTGTTGAGAATTCTTTCCAGAGATTCTTAATAAGTTATTCTTTCAAGTTAAGGCTTTTTTTTTTTTTTTTAGTTAAGACAAATGGATACATGCATGTGTTTTTATAGAGAAGCAGTGTGCATTAGCCCCCCCCCCCTGCCCCTTGTGTTTCAGATGTCTCTTACTGGTAGCAGTTCCACCAACAAGTGAAACTGCATAACCTATATTTTTACTTTGCACATTGTACACATCTTCAAAGCCTTTTTGCGGCTCCACAAAACAGAGACAATTGCCTCACGTGACTTCACTTGAGGCAATTGTTCCAAGCTTTGACCAGCAACAAGAAGCATGCATGATATCTGCTGCATTCATTTAGATTTGTAATTGTTTACTGTGAATTTTAAGAACATTTTGCTGCTTATACTTCAGTGCTATCACTCAATTAGGATTAGTACATTTTTTAAAGTAGAGTATTTGTATTTGTTTTACAGGTATTTCTGTATCATACTGAGTACTCTTTCCATCAACAAAAGGCAGAAGAATGAATAACATGGTGGAAGTACTGAATCTATACTGTTTGTAAACTCCAAACATAAGTACAATTCCAAATCCAAAAAGTG
This sequence comes from Notothenia rossii, assembly GCF_949606895.1. NCBI lineage: Eukaryota > Metazoa > Chordata > Actinopteri > Perciformes > Nototheniidae > Notothenia > Notothenia rossii. The sequence continues at coordinate 25,991,659 of NC_136903.1, read as the reverse complement.
TAACAAAGCCACTCAAACTTAATCCAGAGTCGATAGATCAAATGGAATTGACTGGCTATTTTTAGAATTTCATTTAGAGTTTTATTAAGTTTCCATTTTTTCAAATGTCAAAGAAAAACCTTTCAGCATGTAGCGATTGGTGCTTCCTCTCCTATCACATGGAGACTGTTGTTTTTCTGAGAAGACACACACACGCGCGTGCACACACACACACGCGCGTACACACACACACACACACACACGCGCGTACACACACACACACACACACACACACACACACACACACACACACACACACACACACACACACACACACACACACACACACACACACACACACACACACACACACACACACACACACACACACACACACACACACACACACACACACACACACACACACACACACACACACACCTCGACAATATCAGAGTAACCCCGAGTTGAGTTCAGAACATTTAATTGCCCTGAGAGCCCAGGAGATAAATAACTGCTGACAGATTCAGTTCTGCCTGGCTGTAAAAATAAAGCATAGTGAAGTAAACGTACCTTATGCTCGGTGCCCCCTTCTTCGTTCTTGTGCTCGGTTTCTATTTGAGTCCCACTGTCCTTATTCTCAGTTTCTGTCACAGTCCTGTCTGTGTGTGGAGGTGAGAGACCCTCACTCTGTTCACTGCTCCCCATGTCTCCGTTTACCAGCCCCGTGGTGTCTGTCCTCACACTGTCACTGTTCTCTTCCTGGCTGTCCTCCTTGTCCTTGTGCTGCTCCATCTGGGCTAGCACCCCGTTGGCTGCCGGTTTGTGTTCATCCTCAGGAGAGGCTGGTTTGGAGGAGTGGTTCTCCTGAAGCCCGTCCGCCTCCGTCTTTTTCGGGTAGGCGCGGTGAGCTGGGCTGCTGTTGGTCGACTTGGTGATCTGTTTGATCGGCGAGCCGTCTTTCTTGGTCTCTGTGCCGCTGCAGGAACAGAGAGGCAAAGGAGGAAGTCAGTCAAGAGCACGAGAAATTGTTCAAAACCTCCGAGGATAAAGAACTACAGGAGGGTTTTTAGTAGCGAGCCTGCACAGGGAGACATGTTGATAAGCAGACAGCTTTTGCACTTGAGTGTGAGAGTTAAAAATAAAACTTCATTCTGTCTAACGAGGCTGCTGAGAGGTGGTGTAATGCAGAGGAAGTGTGTGTGTGTGTGTGTGTGTGTGTGTGTGTGTGTGTGTGTGTGTGTGTGTGTGTGTGTGTGTGTGTGTGTGTGTGTGTGTGTGTGTGTCTGTGTGTCTGTGTGTGCAGAGCAAAGATAGAATGGAGGTACAGTAATGAGGAGGAGAGCTACAACACGGCTCCCTGGAGGTGGATGCTGTGCTACTTCCAAGGAGAACTCACATTATATAATATACTGTAAGATCTCTTCTATGAACATGAATGAAAGGGGAAAAACAGTTTGCTTGAGATAATTTGAAACACAGCACAGGAATGGAAGCTAGATTAAGACACACACATGAATGCACAATGCCACCATTCATCTACTCTACATCCTGTACCGGCAGTCAGTCCAGCTGTTTCCCTGTAAATCACCCTCAAGACCTCCGAAGGCAACAACCCACAGTTCAGCAGCTTCTGTATCTGAGCTTCGCTTTGCCGAATCTCTTCTACAACTGGTCATAAATCTGATCAAGTAAAAAAAAAAAATCCTTAAAGCCTCAATGTTTCGAGCAAAAAACAAGATAAATGGAATATATCCTTTTCTGGTGCAAAAAAAACAAGCGACTGTTTTTTTTTTAGCCTCGATGACGATTGCTTTTGCGCTTAATGTCACTGTCCGGTAGAAACAGGAAGTATGTATAAATAGAGGAACAACAACAGGCTGGTGAGCCGCTCTACAGATGAATCACTTTTGGTGGACCTGAGAGTTTTTGAAACAATACTACCAGAGTAAGACAAAGAAATACTACGAAAAGCAGCTAAGAAATACCGTTTAATACTGTTTCAGAAAAAAAACACACTTTATTACAGCTGCGTGATATGGAAAACAATCAAACGTCATGATATTTTTTTACCTTTGTATCAATTTTGCAATAATTTTGTAAGATTGACTTTCAAAGAATGTTTCAAAAAAGAGATTTGTAATACACAATCATCAGTTCATCATGTTGATATAATGACCAAGTGATAGAACACCTTGGCAAGTTAGGAACATGACATAATTTTCTCTTTAAAACCAAGAAAAGAGAAGAAAAATGTGCATTATGATATCCAAAATCGAAGACAATAACTAGTCTCATATCATGTAATCCATATAATACCAATATGTTGCTCAGGGGCCGTATTCACAAAGGATCTTAGGGCTAAAAGTAGCTCCTAACTGGCGAATTTAGGAGAAACTCCTAAACATAATGGGCATGTCAGTCTTAAATTTAGTACTCCTAATTGTATTCACTAAGAGCAATTCACAAAGTATTTTAGGCCTAAAAGTAGCACCTAAGTTTAGGAGAGCTTAAAAGTCCTCGAGAGGACTCCTAACTCAGTAAGACCTATTCACAAAGAATCTGAAAATGGCTGCGAGACTAAATGTTTTGGAGACAATGGAAGACTGTGAATTGATCAAGAGATATAGGCTAAATCGTGAGGGTATCAAACTTTTTGTGGAATTAGTGCAGGATGCAATAACATCCCCGACTAACAGGAATAACCCGATTAGTCTGGAAATAAAATGTTTGGCAACACTACGATATTTAGCAATGTGGGAAAATGCAACTTTGCAATGCCGACGATTTAGGAATATCGCAACCATCAGTCAGCTGTGCCATAAACCAAACCATCAACGCGCTCTCTAGACCACATATCATCCAACAGTTTATCCGGTTTCCTTTGGACAATCAACAACTACACAGGATCAAAGCCAACTTCATGGCAATTGCAGGTATGCCCGGTGTGGTCGGTGCTATTGACGGGACGCACATACAAATAATTGCGCCATCAAAAGATGAGGACGTGTTCGTCAATAGAAAGAAAGTACATTCCATCAACACGCAGATTGTTTTCATTCATCATGATAGGGGGACTTGAACGGCGGTATGGGCTGTTATTGAAAGTGTTTAAGTGCTGGAAATATGCTCATTGGATAATAGTTTGCAGGGTGCTTTTAATTGCCTCCTTGATTTAATGCAATTTACGTATTTTTATTGTTTGCTCTCTCTCTTTAACGTGCATATACAACGTCATTATCGTGGTCTGCACAAACTTGTCATCATGCGTGTATTCTGCTAACTGCACTGTCCATAACTATTTGATAGGAATACATTTCTAGCCTAGGCTATTTCCTTGTTTTTCGGTGATTTAGTGGGCTCGTTTGTGGGATGTTGCGGATGAGTTTCACCGAGACTGCCTACTCTGAACAACCAATCACCGTACTGACCGCTTCTAAACTCATGCACGAGAATCGACGTAATCCATAGCAACGGCGCGTCACTCTTAGTTCACTCTTAGTGATTTATCCTTAGTATGAGTAGGTCTCAGCGGCTTTGTGAATAACTTTTAAGAAAAAACTCCTACGTAAAATGTTTTAGCGCGAGTTAGGAGCACTCCTAGCGGTAAGATAAAATGCTTTGTGAATACGGCCCCTGGTCTACACAAAACTTCTCCCTGCATTGTATTGTTGCACAAAAACAGTTCTTCTTTGCATATAAATAGCACAGTAAGTGCTCGGGTACATGAGGAGAGTTTAAAACAGACTGAACAAGACAAGAATTAAGAGCAGCTTCCCTTGCCATGTGGCCGTCCTCTAAGGCAGCCGAGTGCCATGTGAACCAGATTAGTATATTAGTAGGCTAATTCTGTTCTCCAAAGCTTCGGGCCTTTCTCTCTCTTCCCAGGGCCACCAGAGGGTAATCCCCACAGCCCCCGCAGAGTCGGAATAAAACAAAAGATACACCCGATTGCACTGATTCACCTCACCTCAAAACTGGGAAAAAAAGGATGGAAGGTGTGGAGAAATTCTGGGATTCGGAAACATTTATTTTTAGGGATCCAGGCCTGAAATGAGTCATTATGAGTCTGAATGGGCATGCTACTGACTATTGTTAGGCTCTACTGTAAGAGGAATTTGGACAGGGGGTCTTATTTTTGCTAACTGCTTTCAATTAGCATCTCTTGAATATACAAGTCTGTTGCTACAATCATAACCTGTAGCACTGCTTTACAAAACAAGCACCACCAACAGAACACTTTAATCCCCATAAAACCATACCATGAGTCGAGACCTCCTACCTTGTTCTCCGGGGCTTCATCTCCAGACACAACCTGTCCCACAACTGAATGAGCAGCGCTGTTTCCCCCCGCCTGTACAAATCTCCTTTCATCCCCTTTGCTTGGCTTGTGGATCTCGGGCTAATCTCAGCTTGTTCTGTCTACTCGCTGCTATCAGTGAGTCAGGCTGAACACTTTAATCGAGGAACTTCTGCTTTTCATCCTTGAAATAACCGGCATCAGGCAATGTTAGGAAAGACAGAGTTTTCCGTCAGCTGGGGTGACGACAGCCTGAATGACGACAGCCTGAATGAGGTTGATTTCGTCACAATGTCTAGTAAGTGACGTAGACGGAGTTATACAACAGGAACCCCTCCAAAAAAGAAATGAGAAGCCGGTCACACGCTTGGTGAAATCATTGAAGAGGCACTTTCACTGAATATGACAGATCTGACAAATTAAGCAATTCCTGACACAAATCCTCCAATCCCATTTCATATTGTTTGCGTTTTCAGTGAAAACCACAGACACAAACACAGTCGTAGTAAGTAGTAAAGATTCCTTACTTGTTCTCCTCAAAGCGGCTGATGAGGTCTGACACCTTGGAGTGTTTTACAGCCCCTCTCCCTCCTCCTCCTCCTCCTCCCTCATCCATCCTCTGTTTTAGTGATGGTCTCTGTACGCGGCCTAGTGGCGATGTGAGCCCCGTCACCGGGCTCTGGAGATGTGCTGGCTTTGGAGGCACTGCGGAGAAGAAAAAGGAAAAGTTTGTAATTAGGTTCTATTTAAGATGCTGGTAGAAGATACATGTTTCCTTATGAGTAAATTAAAAGGTATCTGCAATGCCCTTTTAGAACTGAAGGGGGCGATATAAGCTACGCCATCGTACACCACAGCTGAGCTATATTACATGTAGTAAACAAGCGACCCGGCTCAGTGTAGAATAACACAGCAGTTTTACTTTTGTAATGTGTTAGGAATTTCCCTGCATGATTTACAGCAGCACAACGAATGAAGCTATGTCTCCTGTGTTATCTGTGAAGAATGATTTACTGGCATCAAATAAAAGAGGAACGAGGCTCAGGGTTCACTCATTCCAAGCTTACATAACTCTATTCCTGTTTTCACCATTTCCCTGAGCACATGTGGAGTCAGATACTGAAAGCATGGCTATACTTATGAACAACATCAAAGCAGGAGAAGGTCACAGGAGATGGAACCATCATTGTGTGGGTGTCAACATTTTCACATGTGAATCATAGATGGTGTGTGTCCTCTGACCCTCCCACTCGGTGGTTAAACTGCTGTGGGGAGTTGTGTGTACCTTGTGGTTTAGACGACAGCCGAGGCCTGAAGCTGGTGCTTCTTCCATTGACTCCTCTCCTGCTCCGGTCAGGTGTTCCCCCCCCCGCCCGACTCAGGCACGCCTGAACACTGGGTGTGTTGCTCTGTTTGCCCGCTGGGCTAGTGCCTAGAGCTGAAGGACACACAGAGAGAGGGAGAGTAAGCAACATTGACAGGACAGTATGGATGTGTAGGGAAAAGAAGAAAGAGTGATGGTGAATGGCAAAGCACATGTCCCCTGTTGGCCTCAAACCAAGAACACCTCAACTCCAAACTGTAGTTGTGTCTGAAAGAAGATACCGCTCTGGGTATGTATCTGTGGTGTTAAGCCTGAGTTCCAACCCAAAGAAAAAAGTGATCACACAAATAGAACTTTAGGACCAAGTTGGCAGATGGTAAAGACACCAATTTATTCTGGCCATGTCAAAAAAACATGCTGACAACGTCTTGTAGACTTCATCAGAGAACTCACTTTAACTACAAAACACTGTTCATGTTCAATATTTATCACAATCATAAAGCTGCAATGATATTCAGCTAAAAAAATAAATAATCCACAAGAATTCTGATAATCTTGATTACTTTGAATGAATTGCAGAAATGCTTATTTTTAGCCCATCAAATATGGAAATGTCTTGCTTTTCTCTGTTATCTATCATAGTAAGGGGAACATGTTTTTGATATTGGACTGACAAAAGAAAGAAATTCAACCTTGGACACACTGGGATTTCTGGTGTTTCCTGTCATGTGATAGACCAAACTAATAATTGATTATTCATAAAATAATCAGCAGATTCATCTCTAATGCAAAAAGATGTGTTAGTTGCAGTCTTACAGAATAGAATATCATCAGGCACCAAGGATGGTATGGCAGATGACAGTATGGCACAACCGTAACCTTTCTTTATACCAGACTTTTGAAATGTAAAAATATTCTTTTTTGTTGTGATACCAACAACTACATTTAGAACATTCCAATTCATGAAATAGAGGACATTCAAAGTTATTTAGAATCTTTAAACTCATAGTACTGTGGGTGGGAATGTAGCTGTTTAGGAAATGTTGCAACCACAAGAGAACAAGTAGTTAAATGTGCGACACAGGGGCCAAGACTTCCTTATTTATTCTGTGCTTCAAGGCTGTAAATAATAATCGAAACTTTCACAGCCTTGGTTGCCTTATTCAAACTCATAACAGCTAAGAAAACTAATTATAATTTAAGGCCTGAGGGTGGGCTGTGGTTTACAAAAAACAAGCTAAGTCTGTCCATTACCCTGAGAGATCATTCCTTCAATATCTAATCCCCACTCATACACAGGGCATACTGTTTGTATTCATTACTGTAAATATGCGTATGCTAAACAGCGGCGGGCTAAATATTAAAGAGTGTCAGAGAGTTGAGTTGATTATCGAGCTAATGATCCGGCTGATGATCAGCTCCGGAGAGGCTTTATCGGAACAGCTGGACGCAGATGGTACATCCTCAGTGTTTAGATAGAGCGGAGTGATTTAATGGAGCGACAGACACAGACTGGCAGTGTTTACAGTTTCTTAAATACACTCTCGCTGACCTCACGGCACACACACATGCATGTGGAACGTGTGTTCTTAGGCAAATGTCCCTATATGGAACGACTAAGCAAACAGCCAGGAGGTGCTCTCATTATCTTACAAGGTATTAGTCCATTCGTTTCCATTTAAGGTGGTCACTTACATGGGTGTGTGTGATTTCACAAGTGGCACTGATGCATGGGTTGAGAAGCAGAAATCAATGTGGCTTTGCACTTGGTTAACTTGTATGGATTAATAGTGTGTAGTGGAATCTAACAGGGTAGAGCTTCAAGGAAACACCTTGGCAAAATCTGAACTTCCGACTAATTGCATTTGTAACTGTTCTACTTTCAGGTCTACAGTAAGTCTACAGAAATTGTCCTCAGAATAGCCCGCAGTGAATATGAAAGGAGAAATGTTCCATCCTATAATATAAATCATTGATAACAGGTCTTAATTTCTTGATAGAAAGAGTCCAAAAATAGATCAAACTAAACTATCTGTGCTTCTGAGGCAGGAGCTGAATGTCTTTTCATGATGTCCTTCATGACATAGCAAAAAATAAATATATATATATATATGTTGTTGTTATTGTGGTTATATGTCATTTATGGGACTGTTAGATTCATGCTAGTTCCTCCTTTTGTGTGTGGGAAGCTTACAGTTTATGACCGCAATACAAATGTTGGTTTTTAAAAGCTCAAGGACAACAAAGCAGAATATTTTGTTGGATGTAAACAAGCTGTAATTTTTTGTATTTTTTCAATACATATTATCTTCTAGAATCTAAAGTTATTGGAAGAGTCTGGATAAAACGAGTTGGAAATAATGCTGTGCAGCCACCACAAGAATCTTACTCTACAAATAGTATAATACTAAATGAATACTTTAATACTAATGCTTTGTGACATATTAATATAAATGTAGCCTAACCTTTAACTGCCACTGTGTAGAAATACTGGGTCAGCTTGGGCATGAGTAGATGAAAAGATATTGAAAAAATGTTTGCAGCAGCCCTTTAAGTGACTGAACCACTGCCATCAGAGTGAAAACATATATCCTGTATACATGCTGTGCCATTTTTAGTTTGTTTACTGACATTTTGCTACTATGTGCCAAAATGTTACATGAAGCCCCTTTTTTATTTTCCCTGCAGTGATCTTTATCTTACCAATCCTGAAACAGAAACAGAAAAAAAGACCACAGAATCACAGTCACAGTTTCTATTTTTAAAAACCTGACCGTAATTAAAGACAACAGCTCGAGCAACCGTCTGACTGGAAACGGTCCCACGCTGTGTTTGGGAGAGCCGACTTTCTTAACACAGACCCAAAAATTACCAATCAAATCCGAAAGCGGCCTCAGGAATTTGTCTTGATTATGTGCTTGGCTTCCACCGGTGGCCACATTAAGAGATTATAAAAAAACATAAACTTATGTCCCATATTATATACATATATGGCTAAAAATGAAGTCCCCGTCTGCAGATCGTGCACTACATTTATGGTGGGAGATTGCAGGGGGTCCACCCTCCACAGCCTGGCTCTCTCTCCACGGGTTGTTATTAACTCTGTCAAACACCTCGCCTGTGAATCTGCACCCAGGCTGGAGGATTACACTCGAACCCGAGCAAGTTGTGAAGGTATTTTAAGCGGTTAGTGTTAAAGCTAAGAGAACAGACATGTAAGAGATACATGTTGTACCGTTTGGAAAACTGCTTAGAAACTCGTAGTTATGATCAGATCAACTATCTTTAGGCCCTTATTTGAATAATTAAAGAGGCCCTATTATGCTCATTTTCAGGTTCATATTTGTTTTCCGTGCCTCTACTGTGACATGTTTACATGCTTTAATGTTCAAAAAGTGCTATATTCTTCTCAAAACGAGAGCCCAGTCTGCTCTGATTGGTTAGCTGGCCGGCTCTGTTGTCATTGGTCAAACGCTTAGAGATGTCCCGCCCATTAGTCTATCACTTATAATATGTTGGTGTGCAAGCCAATAGAGCGTGAGTGTTACGCAGTGATGCCACTATGTAACGGTAAACATAAAGGACTACAATCAAGGTGTTTCAGGCAGGTGGGGGAGAGAATATGAGGATTTTAGCCTTTGCAGATCATTTACATGCACAAAAAACTTCATAACACACGATACGAAAGGGAAAACACAAAAAGCACAATAGGGCCTCTTTAAGGCACTGAAACACAGCCACTTCCCTTACAGTAAAAATAGAACAAACTTCCTTTCTCAGAAGTGTGATTCTGGGCAGGAACTGCTGCTCCTGGAAACACACTCTTCTGGCATCTTCTCATTAAAGCTGACAGGTTGTTAGCTTTTACTTTTCCTCCAGCTGTGTGAGACTTGCTTTCGTCAAAGATAGAAATATAAGAGGAACTAAAGCTGTGCAGGGACACAGCCAGGTGAGTTTTATAAGACCAATTATATGGTGAGTTATTAAATATCTTCATATCTTAATTGATGAAACAACTTCTCTCTCATAGGTCATCTGCGTTGCATATAAACTGAAACAACTGGGGAGCGATGCTTCAATCAAGGAAGTGCAACTCTGAGAAGTCTAACTCGGAGTCGACCTTTGCCTCCGTCTTAGTTGGGGGATGGTCAGACTTGTTGCCATGAAAACTAGCCCATTACCTCTTGAAGATGCAAAAGATTGACTTCACTGCTGAGTGGACCGAGCCTGAAGGCATCTGCTTTCATCTCAATACATCTGAAACTGCAGCACAGCGAGTACGAGAAATAAGAAATGCTCTTGTAAAGGTCAGGAGTCTGCAGCAGTGTAGATGAAACAACCCCTTGCAAACATGCTGCTTTTCAAAGCACCAGCGGTTTTAGATTTCAAAATATCCTCTTTTCTTACCTAAAATATGAACAGCATCTCCCCTTAGTGTGTGAGTCTATCCAGGAGACAGAGCTCTCCAAACACATCAGACCAGATTCATCTCCCTTTTCAAAGAGAATCTAGTTTCTGAGGTTTACCTGAGCTCAGCGCGTGTGTGTGTGTGTGTGGCACTACAGCTTTAAAGACATCAGCCCCCCCCCACAGCTCAGCCCTCCAACTCTGCCACATCACAGCAGCACAGGAATGAGTTTTCTGGAAGCCAGCAAAGGAGACTGAAGGAATGTATCACTCTGACACAAATTTATTTTTTGCAACAAAAAATAAACAGAGTCTGAAAATAGTTAATAATCTCAACCAAAGCCTAAAATAGATTGACTCCAGGGAGGGCAAGGTCTTTTGGTTTGTTTGTCCGAAAACAAACATTGGATGGATTGCCATTTTTTACGATTATATACGTAACAATCACTGTAGCAATTATCCAATGGAAGGTTCTTACCGAACTGCTTAGTTAAATCCAGGTGGTGACTTTGTTTTTGGACGGGGAGTGTACAATCATGACTTGTACGAAATTGTATAGCACTTTTTCTTATAGTGGTTGAAATATTTCAGTCTGAAACAAGTGGTGGACCAACCCTTTTTTAATCTCTAGCAAGGGTGGTTTTAAGGTTGGGTCAGTTACCTTGTAATATTAACTCTGGATCCCTCTCTGCCCCCCCTAACTACGGCAAATATTTACACACTGCATTTATGCACAGATTAGGGACTTGTAATTATTTATGGATATTGATGGAAACATATAGTACATTAACACTGTTAACATATATTTATTTAGAGCTGCAACGATTTAGGATTTTATTGATACCTTTTGACTTTTGATAATCAATAACCATTTATGTCAGCCTCTCAAATATTGAGATGAAGTGCTTTTCTCAATTTCAAAGAACATATAGTAAATATATTTGGGTTTGGACAGATGATAAAATACATTAAAATTCATCAGCAATGACTCTGGGAAACTTGGATGAAAATGTGCCAGTGTTTTGAAATGATCAGTAGATTAGAAAATATAAACAATCATTACTTGCAACCTTATATTGTTGTGGTAATTGTTATATAAGTATTGATAGTTTGTTAGTTAGATCTTCCTCCATTTAAAATAATCTAAATCCACCAGCTATCTCTAGAGCCAAGAAGTCTAAAAAACAGACTCTATGAGCTTTTGAACAACACACTTAATATAGCACGTTAAGTCCAATGCCTGCAGTGGGAACTGTTCTCTAAGAGCAAGCTGGAAACACACCTCACTTTGAGCAGGTGTATTACTAATGTAATCTGCTCTCAGCCTTTTTGTCAAACAATGTTAAGTACTGTAAACATTCAAGACATTCCTACCTCATGACGTCACCACCTCCCCGAAGTGTTATCACCTGACGGCCTGCCTGATCTGTTTGTTGTACGTCCCTCCTCCCAAACCCCCACTGCAAAATATGCTGAGTGAGAGTTTCAGGTAAAAACAGAAAAGGCACACCTGTCTGTGTGCAGTGCGTCTCCACCCTGCCAGCAGAGTGTGACACAGCCTGAAACTTGGGCTTTGTCTCACACAGTGCACCACAGGCGGGAGAATGTCTGAGAGGACGTTTGACTAATTCTGCTTCTTCTTTTATAAATGGCTTGGCGTATTACAGATTTTCTGCGTGGCCACAGAGATGTCAACAACACCAGAGAAGAAGATAGCTAAAGTGCACAGCCATAGCCACAATATCTTATCTAGATCAGCAACTGTTACATATTGGGTAAAGTACAAATGGGTAGGAAAGTCAGAGCTTGTTGACATATGAAGGCTGTTTGTCAAATGAAAGGCTCTGCCAGTTACAGTGTACACATTGCGACATTGTCATACATAGGCAGATACAAAAGAGCAGGTCAACATGAGAGCATGGAAGCTTATTTCAGCCACTACTAGTGTGGTTTTACCTTATTTTAAACATAACAAGAAAGGAGAGAAGCCCACACTCATGGAAAGACAATGGTAAATAAATAAGTAGAAATAATTGTTTGATTAAGCCAGAGAATTAACTCACCCTACAGTTGGAGACAGATCGTAGCATCCTCAGTGACCACGCTGTGTGTGTGAGAGTGTGTGAATCCCAGAAAAGCTCTAAGTTTATGTTCAGTGAAATCTTCCCAGGCTGCCCCGCTCTGTCACTCAGCTCAGCGCAGGACTCACAGAGCAGCACAAGACTCCTCCTTCACTCACCCTCACACACCCCCTATTTAAGTGACTTTTTAAAAAAAGTACAGAACCACACTCATACCCAGAGGCTCACAACTCTGGATCTGCACATTTAAAAGCTACAGATCTAAAAACAGGATGTTTGGCCAATTCACTTTAGCTTTCACAGCTCTTGCTGGCACGAAATGACTAAAATATTTTCCAACTTCCTCGTTCTTTGATCCGAAAAGAAGCAAACAGATAAAGCCTCTCTCAGTGTGAAACAGGACTAGAACGAGCGCAAGCCACTTGTGTAACAGCCGCTACACTTCTCCTTCTGCCTGATTATTCTGATCAATGATTAAAAACGCCACAGTAAAGCAGCCTGCAGCGCTACGCACCACTTCTCTCATCTGTCTGCGAAAATCTAAATGAAGCCCAAAGCCTCTGATCTATTATTTTAAACAGCCACGCCATAAACTTCCACTCCTCAGGCACATCTCCTGAGCAAATGTTTAAGAAAAAAAAACACAAAACTGCTGAAAAACTGAGCGATTCAACAAAAACAAGTGAAAAGTAATGCAAACTCTGGTTGAATCTGGTCAAATCTACTAAAAACATGTGAATTCAAATGAGAGATTTACTCTATGTGTTACTGAACGAGCAGTACATTTTGCAGAAGTGTGTACAGGAAACTGCAACATTATATCGTCCATGTCCTGTATCTGTGGTGTCTTTGACGGTCAAGCTCAGATGTGCGCAATTGCTGTTTTGACTAACTGCTGATGCACAGTGTTGTATATCAACTTCAAACCATCACATGATTCAAAGAATACATTAACACAGGAAGTCTAACAATAAGACCCTTCATCTTATATCTGTGGCTATGTGAAAGCTATGTGTAGAGGTCTGTATATATTCACACAGTGCACACAACTGCATGCTCTCTGACAGTATTATGTGTCACCAAAGCACAATTAAAAAATGACAGGCATCCCAGTAAACCAGTTTGACCAGTACACAGTTCATTCACTGCATTCCCTTCCTAATACTAGGAACTGCATACGATGCGATAATGGCTCTCAACATCCTGAACGATGGTGCAATTGTGACCAAACCTGCACTGTCATGCTCACGTCTCAGTGGTGCAAGCATCAGTTGGTGCCAATAAATACTTGACGCAGCCAACGTCCTGCAGGCTTATTGTTGGCAGGGTCTCACTGCTGGCGTCTCATGCAGATAGGACGCTGTCATCAGACTCAGAGATGCAGCCAGTGGCATCTGACCTCTGAATTTAAACAGGTTCCGCAAAGACCTGCATCTCCTTTCATTGTCTATTATACAGCATATCCAGGAAATGTGTTTCAGTATAACCCACTGTGGCAGCGGGGTGTGGTTAGGGCGCCGGGTGCTAGAGTGAAGGGAGTGGCTCGGCCGGAGGCCAGACAGCTGATCAGATAACCTGGTAACCTGGTTCTGGTTTGTCTTACACCCAAACCCTGCTCAGTAGATATTAGGCTGGAATGGTTGGCTGGTTTAGAGGGGTTTTGGACACTTTAGCTGGCCAGGATGGCTGGTTTAGCTGGTTTTTTCAGCAGGGTCAACTCACACAGGGTTGCAGCAACAGCAGAGCGAGGCTCTGCTTGAGATCGCCTCGAGCCAGCGCGAGGACCGGGCTCTCCTGCGGGAACTGCTACAGCTTCCGGCCAACCGGGAGGCCGGTCCCGGGACCAACCCGGCCTGACCACCGCTGATTGCCCTCCAGAAGTTGACAGCAGAGGACGATCCGGAGGCATACCTGGACATTTTTTAGGGCACAGCAGCGGCGTGCGGGTGGCCCGGAGGAGTGGGCAGTGCGGCTACTGCCCCGTGGTATCCGGGGGTGCGCAGATAGTTGTTTTTAGTTGTTGTCAAAAAAAAACTTGAACCCTTTTGTGGATGATGTTTTCCTTTAAAAGGAATACATCACCCACAAAAGGCTTATTTGTACATCAATTTCCAAGCCTGTTTTACGTGGAATTTTTGTAGATATCTTTATTTTTCGCACCATTTAAAACACTACCCCATTAACAATGTTAAGGACAATCACCAGCCTCAATGACTACCGCCCAGTAGCACTCACCTCCATCATAAGGAAGTGCTTTGAGCGGTTAGTCAAAACCTTCATCACCTCCTCCCTCCCTCCCTCCCTGACTCTCTGGACCCCCTGCAGTTTGCCTACAGAGCAAACAGGTCCACAGACGACGCCATAGCCCTCACCATCCACACTGCCCTCTCACACCTGGACCAGAGGAACACATATGTGAGAATGCTGTTCATTGATTACAGTTCAGCCTTCAATACCATTGTGCCCTCCAAGCTGGTCATCAAGCTCAGAGACCTCAGGCTCAACAGCGCCCTCTGTGACTGGATCCTGAACTTCCTGACGGGCAGACCCCAGGCAGTGCGGGTGGGAAACATCACATCCTCCACCCTGATCCTCAACACTGGAGCCCCTCAAGGCGAGACGAGAGGCGTACAGAGAGGAGGTCGAAAACCTGACTTGTTGGTGCCAGGATAACAACCTTCATCTCAACGTCAGCAAAACAAAGGAGCTGATTGTGGATTACAGGAAGCAGCAGGGAGAGGGACACGCCCCCACCGCCATTAATGGGACTACGGTGGAGAGAGTCAGCAGCCTCAGGTTCCTCTGTGTCCACATCACCGAGGACCTGACATGGACTCTTCACACCACCACCATCACTACGGCACGTCCACACATTAGCTTTGAAAACATCTTGAAAATCTTGGAGCTGGGCGTGTCTGAGTGCTTGGGGATTTTTTCACATGAATCTCCCGCCCCCGACATACAAAGCAAAAAATCCCGGGGGATTTTATGCGAGCTATATATATATATATATATATATATATATATATATATATATATATATATATATATATATAAACTCCCCAAACAGGCGAAAACCTACCAGTTTCACCCATTGTCTCTGCCACCTCCCTCCATGCCTGGTTCCTCCGGTTTGTATCCCGGTAAATAGTTCTGGTCGTAAAGAATCGGGTGATTTGCTACCGTAATTTCTCGGTTGGAATACGAGGAAATGCGGTCTGGCTCTCCCAGCCTGCAGGCGGTTTGATTGGCCAGCGCTTGTACTGTCAGAATTTGCATAAACGGGATTTGATTGCCTGACGCTTCCAGCTCAGCTTCAAAAGTTGAACATTTCTCAACTTTTCAATCCTGAAAATCCTGAAAATCTTCGCTTTGCTTCCCCACAATGCAGTTCGGCGAAAAGCGAGGCAAAGTGACGTCACCCCCATTCAAAGTCAATGGGCAGAGAAGCGTTGGAAGATTTTTTTAAAGCTGCTGTGTGGACGTACCGTAAGAAAGCTCGACAGCGGCTTTTCAACATGGACTCCAGGATACTCTGCAACTTCTACAGGTGCACCATAGAGAGCATCCTGACCTTCTACAGGTGCACCATAGAGAGTATCCTGACTGGCTGCATCATGGCCTGGTACGGCAGCTGCAACACCCTCAATCGTAAGGCTTTACAGAGGGTGGTGAAAACTGCACAGAACATCACCAGGACGGAGCTGCCATCCATGGAGGACCTTTACTCCCAGCGGCTCAGGAACAAATCCCTCATGATTATAAAAGACCCCCATCACCCCAGCCACAAACTGTTCAGTCTGCTGCCGTCTGGCAGGCGTTACCGCAGCATCCGGACTAAAACCACCAGATTCAGAGACAGCTTCATCCCACAGGCAAAAAGACTGTTGAACACCTGAACTGCTGAAACAACATCCCAGTAACGTGCGGTGAGGTTCATGGCTGGTGAGGCACTGACTCTTTCAGAGTCAGATTTACAAATATTATATTTTGACCTTAATCGAAATATTCGGCTATTTTCAAAAGCTTTTTTAGTCTGATGCTTCGATTCATTTTAAACAGACCGTTCAACAAAAGGATACCCAACATCTAAATATTGGATTGTTCTTTCTTAGTAAGATCCAGTGCTTAATTTGTAAATCATAAGGTGCCGGAACGCAAAGTACATATGACAGCTCAGGGATGACGAGACGCGTACAGGTCCCGGAACGTATACAGAAAAGGTGCTGAAAACAACATGAAAATGTCCACTTGCAACGCTGTGGGACTTACAAGCCTCAATTTCAAATAGTATCCATGGTATAAATGTTATGACGATAATTTATAATTTTTTAGGCTAGTACGCACAACATAGGCAAATGCCCACATCACCACAGGTGGGACTTCAGTATACAGCCAGCAATTAATTTCTCAACAGGCTTAACGTGTAAAAAAAATATTTATTAGGCCTATTCAAAGATTGGCACGGCGGCCTATTAATAGACAGTATGTTTGCTCACCATATTTAGTTGTTTAAAACACCCCACATCACGAGCATGTCCGGATTGTCCTCTATCTCTTTTTTTCTGCTTTTACTGCGTGTGTCTGTGGCAGTTCTGTGTCCTTTGGCCACCCAGGACCTCACGTACGGGACTGGATTGAATTTAGCCAGGGGGGGTCCAACAAGATTTAGGAAGAGTAAAGATGACATGGTGGATGTGAGCAAAGAGCTACGGTTGGGAGTGCAAATCAAGTTCATTTGAGAAAATCCGCGCTCACATTCAGCACTTGCAATGGGAATGCTGTTGACAGCAACAAGTAACTCCATCAGCTCATCGGGGGTGTCTTTACCATCTGAGTCTCTGTACGTTCTGTAGGCCCGTATGACTGCGCGCGGGTTGGCAATGTTGAAGCGCTGACACAGTGACTCGACCTCAGTCTCTCCATACAGCGCACCTGCGTCCTCGGGCCAGTATTGTGCGTAAAGCACCTTCAACTCCTCAATGAACTTGTTATATCCAGTTTTATCTGGCATCCGGCCTCCTTGAGATAACATACGGTCCTCCAAGTTCTTGGCCACAGTTAGAAAAAACTGACCTGTCGCTGGACGTCCCACACTCTTCTACGCTCAATGCGCTCTCCTCTCCTACTGAATCTTCCTGCTGTAAGCCAGCTGATGTCGCGGTTCCGCTCGCCTCTTGCTCCGGCTGTTGTAACGGGCTAGTTGATGCCAGGGTACCCACCCGTTGCTGTTGGTGGTCCACCTGGCTGACGGTAGCTGGCTCCTGTTCCGGCTGGCGGTGAACCTGACCCGCTGCCCGGGCTTGGCTAGCTGTCGGTTAGCTAGCTGGCTAGCTGTTGCGGCGCTAACCTCCTCCTGGTTTTGACCATCAACATGACCGCTGCAGCTGCCCTCGTCGCTGCTTGTGGAGGCTTTTCTGACTCGTTTTGAAGTGTCTATTACCTCTTCCTTCTTTTTGAAGAAAGACAGTAAATGTAACTGTCTTTTTGACATGCTTGCATTGAATCACCGTTTCTTCCTCTCTGCGACGTGCTCCTCATGTGGCGAATTTCAAAAGTGAAAGACGTTTGTCCGTTGGTCCAGCTTTTCAGTGCGTCAACACAGATCTCCGACTCTTTCAAATCTTAATCTTAATAAACGACATGAAATTCTTGGGATTTTTTCTGTAAATTAATATCTGCATATTTTATTTCATTTTAACCATTTAAATTTTTATTTTTTGTGAGAGGTACCGGATCTGCCCAAATAGGTGCCGGAACACAGGGTGGCCAAAATGAAGAGGTGCCGGATCCTGTTCCGGCAGGATCCGGCTCAAATTAACCACTGGTAATATCCCATTTTCATTACAATTGTGGTCTTACCTTGACTTGAAGATGAAGTCCATGCTATCCTTCTGGATAACAATCTCTATTACTTTTTTGTAAAAGTCCTCCTTATCTTCCTGTAATTTGAAAAGTCTAGCTTGTTGTTCGTCTCTCTCGTCTCTGCGTAGAATAACAGAAGCAACAAGAACCTGTGGGCTCATGTGCGCCCCCTTCAGTGCGGCAGAGGTTATGGCTGCCTCCCCTGGTGCTTTTTTCATTGCCGTTGTATGAGACCAGCGAGCCTAAATATCATATATATATACGTTAAATAAGTTATTTAGAGACTATGGATGGTGAGGATAAATGTAATAAAGGGATCTACAAACATTATATTTGTGACCTACAGTGAGATGGTAACAGGCTTGCGCTTAGTGCCTGCGCTCCAGAGCGCGTCCCTGCCTCACTTCTCATCGCTACCCGTAGTTGTAGCGGAGCTGATTTTGACTTTAAAAAGCGATTGGAAGCATACATAAAGCACATTTACAACACAGATCAGTGGAGACATTTTATTATTACTATTTAGTTTTTCTTTAGTTGTTTTTCCGTTACATTGGAGTATGACAGGTGAGGCTCTGCCTCCCCTGCCTCCCCTGACCGCACGTCGCTGCAACATCCATAACATTCATCTGCTACTTAGTCATTATTGATCTAATATAGCATTCCAATAGCTTGCATATAGACTCTTATTTCACTACTTCACTTTTTTAAAACTATTTTTCTTTTTGTATTTACTTTTTAATATTTACTTGCACTATATTTTTCTGTTTTTCTGTATTATTGTGTTGCTCTGTTGGAGGAGCCTGTGACCTAAGATTTTCTTCGACATAACTACTCTGTAGCTATGTTAGTATGACAAATAAAGAACCTTGAACCTTGAATGTTTTAGATGGCAGGGTTTCAGTGAAAATACATGCGTTTGGGAAGTGTTTTTACAGGATAAATAATACTCCGATTGTGCCAAAGGAATTTTGAAGGCGTTTATAAAAATAATTATGTTTTTATATTGTTGTTGAAAGCAATCCCATTTCCGTCAATTCGTAAATACTTTTTTCTATTTTTGCTCACCGTTTAGGCAAGCCAGAAAAAAACTGTTGTTTTCCTAGATTTAAGATAGAAATTAAGATAACACATGGTATGTGTATTTGCAAAACAAATAATAATTTTTTTGGTGAAGCATTCCTCAATTAAAGGATAGGTTCTTCAGTCGAATATGGTTACATTTCACCATTAACGAATTGTGTAGCTGGAAAATTGATTTATTAGCCTTGTACATTTGAGTATATTCATGTATTTTCTCTCTACCTCAACATAAATACATTCATGCATGGCAGAGGAAGCCAGGTTTCTCCCGCAGTATTAAACTGGATCTCTCAATTAAGGAAACCTGTTTTCTTATTAATTTTAAGAAATGAGGTAACACCCAAAAGACCATTTAAAGAGTAACGCAAATGACAAAGTGACTCGAACGGCTGCTTCCCACCTTACATGACCACACACAAAACACTGTTTATAATGTAAGGGCCCTACTTCACTCAATGAGATAACAGCACGTGTCTGGCTCTGCACAGCATTCATTGCGTCTACCATGCTGGTACAAAAAGTGTGTGTGTGAGTGACAGACAGGGTGACACACAACCATTACCACCAGGCGTGGGGATTAGTTGTTTCTGTTAAACTACCCAGACTTTCTTTAGATTAACACGGCCCATCTAATCCATGGGCCAGTGTGAGATTAGAACCCCTGTCTGCTTTGAACCAGGGGGCCCCGGGGGACTGCCTTAGGGATGAAAAAGAATGTGGGAGGGAAGTAATAGGGGAAGTGGAGACATGGGAATAGAGAGAAGACAGAACTGAACCTAGTGGAGTTATTTCACAGGGATGAACTAAAGGCAGGAGGTGAGGAAAAAAAGGGTTTAACAGACAACAAGGACGGAAAGTGAGATGATGATGAAAATATACGAGCACAGACTGACGGATGGAAGAGCATTGAAAGGAAAGATGGGTTTGAGGAGCGAATGAGACACAGTAAAGGGAAACTTAGAAAAAGTGAACACACACACACACACACACACACACACACACACACACACACACACACACACACACACACACACACACACACACACACACACACACACACACACACACACACACACACACACACACACACACACACACACACACACACACACACACACACACACACACACAAAATAAGCCACACACTGAGCCAGAGCATAGGTATCAACATCCTTGAAGGATATAAAGGTTAAATAAGTGGGTTTCTGAGAGGTGGGTGTGGGGGAAACCTGCTTCACTTTCTCACACACACACACACACACACACACACACACACACACACACACACACACACACACACACACACACACACACACACACACACACACACACACACACACACACACACACACACACACACACACACACACACACACACACACACACACACACACACACACACACACACACACACACACACACACAGAGAGAGAGAGAGAGTTCTATATAAAAATAGAGGCGAAGCCAGCAACTTCCTTCAGCGCCCTGCAGCAGGGAGGTGACTTCATGCTGCCCTTCACAGCATCCTCCTACATCCCTTCTGGGCACCTCGTCTTCACTGCAGCCTATTTTCATTACATCATCTGATTTGGTCAAGTTAAGAAAGCACTGAAGGACTTTGAAACTCTAACCACGCTATTTAACTTGAAATGCAAACACGTGCAGCCCTCCTGCTGTGTATCAGAGGTGGCGGCTGACAAGAAACAAAGCTTTGCATCTTAAATTGGCTTGTGGCTGCGCTACCTCACACACATCACAAAATAAGGATCAAGTTAAGTGAAGGACTGCAACACAAATGCAGACAGGAAACCACTGTAACACGGTTAAGATATATATACCTATTAATTAAACAGTAAACACCCAGAGGCGTTTGCAGCAACTAAATAATACATACTTAAGTTAAAAGAAAGAGATTAAAGAAGGGAGGGGTTCGGGCATAAAGCAATGTTTCCTACCTCTGGAGTGTTCGATTTTCACCGCCACGCAGGGACCCTCATCAGCTTTGACTTTCCTATCTGCAACAACAAAACACACGTTTCACTATAACAAGAAATACGAGCAGATATTTGAATACTCCCCCCCGCATCTGAGGCGGGAGCTTCGAGCTGTTTCAAGCCACCCCATGTTTTATTTAACACAAGCACAGACTCAGTTTTAGTGCAGAGGAGATAAAAATGAGTGGAGGAATAAGAGCAATATACAATTTTGAAGTCTCCAATAGCTGAGACTACATGCTTGACATGCGTGATGGGAGAAGAGATTCAAAAGCTCTTCTGGTAACTGCTTTTATCGAGATCAGGGGTAGACATGTGTTTGTTTTGAGAGTGAAGAAAAGGGAGAATATACCGCCCCTTGGAGAAAACTCTAATTAGTCTGTCTGTGATATGTAGGGCATAGTCTGTAGGGACAGCTCACACTCTTTCAACACAGCCGTTTAATATGCACATAAAAGATTAAAGAGAAAATAGCAAAGGGTGTAAAAACAATGATGGGCTCACATAAACTTAGACACAAATAAAAAGACACAAACACACACACACCCTTTGTTTGATTTCATATGAAATATCAAAGCTGCAGGATGATCAATGTCGACATGCAGCAACATGTGCAAGTGACACACACAGCACAATATAAGAGCTGTACAAATCAAACATGACCTGACTCTATTCAACTCTTCACTCACTGTCAGTGATAATGATAATGACACAACAGTGATTAACCTACAAATGTAATTGAGGACAAAAGGTAAAGTCAATAATTAGATTATAAACTCATAGAACTGCTGTAATTTACGGTCTGATAGTAGTTCCAGCATAGCTATATGTTGCTTTACATGTTTTACAGACATTAAATACATTTCATTTTGATTTTATGCAAGGGGAGCCTCCCTCCTCTCTGCATACGAATTTATGATCAAATATTAGCAGGAGAAATGTTAACAGAGAATAGAAAAATGTATTTCACTGGATTTTCTGAGGTCACAATAACTGTTAGTTTCACTTTTGGTAAGGCGGTCACAGGGAAGAGCCTCAGTGAAGGTTGCAGTGGCGTATATAGATCAAACATAGGTTTCTATATAACTTAAATATTGTATATTAGCAAAACGTCTACAATTAGGCTTTCAACAATGAACACAATATCTGATTACTCTAACACAAAACTTGAAGTGAACTGTTCAATCGCAAGAAAATGTCCTTGTTTTTTGAGAGACAATTAAGTGTGCATTTGTAACAACATTCTAGGACTTTATTTACACAGATATTGTCATTGAATTCATAGTTTTATATTCTGTTCATGTGTCACTTGTCAGTGTTTCCTTTAACTCACCAGACTAGCACTCAGCATTTATCACATTGTCAGTTTGGATCTATCACCACAGTAGTAATAGAGTGTGGATAATGCCACGTAAAGGAAAAGTGGACAAACTCAGTATGGGGTCGTGAAAAAGCCGAAAGGAGGTACAGATTTGTGTGTGTGTGTGTGTGTGTGTGTGTGTGTGTGTGTGTGTGTGTGTGTGTGTGTGTGTGTGTGTGTGTGTGTGTGTGTGTGTGTGTGTGAGAAAGTGAAGCAGGTTTCCCCCACACCCACCTCTCAGAAACACACTTATTCAACCTTTATATCCTTCAAGGATGTTGATACGTGTGTGTGTGTGTGTGTGTGTGTGTGTGTGTGTGTGTGTGTGTGTGTGTGTGTGTGTGTGTGTGTGTGTGTGTGTGTGTGTGTGTAGGGGGGTATAATATCCTGGCTCGGGGATTAAAGGAGGGCTTTCTCCACCCACCATCTGGACTCCTCATGACAGGCCTGCCTGCTGTTCACTAGGGATGCCAGTGATTATTTGAATATTCGTTACAGTCTCCATAATTGAATATTATTTTTAAAAATCGATTTTATTTATATATTTTTTTATTATTATTTATGTTTTTTTGTTTTTTTTCTGGCTTAGTTTCAACCAAAATATAGACTAATGCTAATAATAGTAATAGTATTTATAATTGTAAATGGCCATTGGTCACACCACCAGTTTGTTTTACTGTAAACACCGACCCCGCCCCCACCCCCCTCTCCCTCACACGTGCGACTAAAGATGAACAAAGCGGCAGGTAAAAAGAGTTACTCCTCGTGGAACTACTTCGAACTTACAAGTCCCAAGGAAGTAAAATGAAACAAACAACGGAACTCCTTTTGTCTGACTTTTTTTTTTCTCTCCCGCGGGGGGGGGGGGGGGGGGGGGGGCGGCGGCGGTCGGTCGAATAATCGATTATTATTCGCCAGGGCTGAAGAATAATCGATTTTGATCATGGGCAGTTTCTGGCAACCCTACTGTTCACACACACACACACACACACACACACACACACACACACACACACACACACACACACACACACACACACACACACACACACACACACACACACACACACACACACACACACACACACACACACACACACACACACACACACACACACACACACACACACACACACACACACACACACACACACACACACACACACACACGTTACAGTACAAAGATTGAACCTCAGTCTGTTATATAACTTCCATATTCAGAATAAACTGACACACATAAGCAGCTTAACAAAAAGCACATACAAATCAGACACTTCTTTACAGAGACAACCCCTTAACTCAACTTTACCCCCCTTCCGTTATCGACTATGTGACTTAAATCACCACAAGCCTATTGTTTCCTAAAGTGGGGGATGTGTTACTATATCAACACTGAAAAATAAGCCACACACTGAGCCCGAGCATACTCTGGTGTACTGGTCAGGCTACTGGTCTGACATGAACTTCCTCTTCCTGTATGTTCACTTCCTGTTATTCTTATTCCATAATCCTGAGTTATAGTTTACTAAAACTCTGACCAAAGCACAAAAGGGCAGCTAAAAGAAATCACATGGACATGTCAACACACAGTGGTTAGCGGATTTTGAAAGTGATGTGAAACAAAGTTCACTACCAGGTCTAATTACTGATAATGAAAATCAGAGCTGCGTCCATTCTTGTTGTTATAATAATTCAATACATTTAAAAAGTGACTGACAAGAGACTGTTTCAAAAGATACCTTAAACTAGCAACCTTAACCTGTTAAGCACTGAGCCTGTTTTTCAGGTCTCAGGCTCGAAAACGACATTCCCAGAACAAATGACCATATCTTCCCTTCTAAAAGGGTTAAATTAATAATATTTTTTCTCAAAGTAATGATAAACCTGTGAGTTGGATGTAGAAGAGTCAGAATCAATATATATGTTTTTTATTTTTAGAAAATTCCGATTGAAGATAGTAGAAAACTGTAAATTATAGTGTCCGTCCAAAAATTCTTTTTTACTTATAGTGAAAACTACCCTTGGATGATGGTAAGGTAGACTAAAAGCTTTAGGAATTCAAAGTACAACATATAATAAGTACCCTGTATCAAGATTGATGCAAAACAAGTGACATTTGACCTTTTTAGAGAGGTTTAGTCAAAACTATGCTATGGGCACACAGTTTTGCATGAGAGCGAACCTATCTCTCGCTCTGACATCTGGAAATGGAAAAGCAGGTTTATTGCTTATGGATTATCAGGAATAATTTCAAGGGGACATATACACATTGGATTAACCTATGGATTAACTTCAGCAGCGTGTTTATCGTTTTAATGCCATTGAAGACCAGTTTTGACCAGACAACGACCAAGGTAAGCCATTTTGCCGTTTTTAGCTACCTAGCGCCACATGTTTTGAGGTCTGTTCTTGTTAATATCTTTGCAAGTTCTTATCATGGAGGCATGATGTATGTACCTATTGATTCTGTGTCATCTCACAATGCGAAATTTACCAATAAATTCTTTAAAAATCAGACAGTGATTTTCTGGATTTTTTTTCTCATTTTGTCTCTCATAGTTGAGGATGATCATACCTAGGATGAAAATTACAGGCCTCTCATCTTTTTAAGTGGGAGAACTTGCACAATTGGTGGCTGACTAAATACTTTTTTGCCCCACTGTAGATAGACAATAAGTGTGCAATTGCAGGTCTCCCTTGAAAAAGACATACAGTATATGATCTCAATCTGGTTGAATAAAGGTTTGAATAAACAAACATTTTGAAATTACATATTGCTATTTTTACCTGAAAAGGTAAGCTGTGTGCTTGTTCTGGAAGTGTCTTTCAACATTACATTTTGTGTGGTTTGCTTATTTCTCACAAAATATCGTTGGCAGTGTAAAAGCAAAGGAATCAGAATTAACTCTCCATTTCGTTAGAAAAAAAATTAGAGGTTGAGAAAGCAGCATCGACTTTCTTCATTGATGTCTGTCTTTCATACCGGTTTACTGTCAGTTACAGTCAACAGAAACTGCAGGTGAAGGTGAACAGGAAAGGTATTGATGCATTTCTGTCATGTCAAACATATGTTGAAATCACAAGCTGCCAACTAAGAAAGTCTTACATCTGCCTTCTTTATGTCTTTGGGTTTCCTCTATTAGTACAGTGAATTGAACATGCATTAAAACAGGTGGCACATTGCAGGAAATCCTCCAACAATGGCAGTTAAGAGAAATAAAAAATCTAATTCGGCAGATATACTCACAGCAATCCAATCAGCTCTCCAAATTAACACTTTGACTTCTCCGGTACTAAAGAAAATGTGTTGCCTTCACTCTGATACCAAAATAAATGTGTTATTTATATAAATCTGTAAAGAAAGGGGGTGATAAAAAGCTCAGTGGCGACTTCTCCTTGACATCAAAAGGACAGTTAATGAGCTGTGACATTACATTACATTACATTGCATTTAGCTGACGCTTTTATGCAAAGCGACTTACAATAAGTACATTCAACCAGGAAGATACAACCTTGAAGAAAACAGAATCATATAAGTACATCAGGTTTCATAGAGCCAAACATTTCAAGTCCCACTCAACTGGCTATAGATAAGCCAGTCCTTTATTAGTATATAAGTGCTCTGTTAGTAGTTCTTTGTTAGTAATTCTATCGCTCGAAGTGGAGTCGAAATTAACACAACATTCAGTAGTGTGTGTATACATGTACACGGTTTCTCACAAAGGAAAGTGTTGTTATCTACGCTTTTATCCAACTAGGATCTCTCATCTGTTGACAGCATCCTTGTCTCTGTTTACATTTATCCTTTCTATAGCAACAAGAAGAGAGACTGCGAGTCCAACAGCAAATAAGCAATGATCCGAATCTGACCTTCTGTCAACACGTGAAATCAAATCTGTATCCCCTTACTGTCGCTGCCAGTGTTCGCTCTGTTCTTCAAGACGTCTAGCCGCTTTGTTATTCACATTGCGACGTGTTTTATATTACGTATGCCCTGTATTTAGTGGAACCACATGCCAGCCAGGGCAGAAATATAAGAATACTGTACAATAGAAGTATTCAACTGCAAGTGCATAGAGAAAAACAAGACTCAAATATGCACTGGTCCATTTTGGTGATCCTAGACTATTTTGCTTCAATAACAAGTATTTTTTCAGACTAGTAGAAATAAAACATTGTATTTTTATGTCTGCTAAATTCACCACGAGTGAGTCATGCACAAATTAGCATTAGATAATGCACTATTGCCCTGCACGGTAGGGCTTTTATCATTATATTATTTTCCGTTTTATACTCTATGCAAGAAATCTCGCACTTACAAGCAATTACCCTTCTAATTGAATTTGTTTCTTTATTGTTTTACATAGGGGTTTATTCATATATCATTCATAGCGTGCTTTATATAACACACGATTCCCCCAAAAATATGAAAAGCTTTTTTTCCTTATTTTGGGAATTTATACAAAGGGATTCCTTTCAAACATCTACAATCTCTCCCCAAAAGCATTGACCTTAGTATGTTAACACAATGAAACAATAACTTTTGAACACGGTTTTCTCAATACCAGATTTATGTCCAAAAATGAACTCACTTCTAAACCTATTCAATCAGATAATGTGCCTTATTTTTATATATAAACATCACATTTCATAAAGCTTGAAATCTCCCCCAAATATGTCTTAATGTAAGTTATCAACTGAGGAAGTGCCATTATAATATCTATGAGTTAATTATACAACCCTTTCCCTTGTACCTATCTATTAAAAACACATCAAGCTTCCTTATTACCATGATAATGGGCATTAAAACGTTGCTGTACTTATCCCTAAACACAGTCCACACCTTAAACTTATCTGCAATACAATCTTTTATGTTATTCACCTTCCTATAAGTCGTGACTAATTATGAACATAGTTTCCCCACGACAGAACATCTGCATGTTTGAAATGTTCTATTTAAGGTGACTGCACCCATGCAGATTGATCCACTCATCTGGAAGCACCTGTATGTTAGTTTCTGCTTTAAAGCCAGGCTTCTTCCATTTCCTGTCTCAATGATCCACAAACAGCTCCTTACTGAAAGCAAAACAAACTATACTTTCCTGATGTACTCTTTTTTTGGTTAAAGAGAAAAAAAATGTCTCTACAGTTACCTGGTAGCACTCCTCTCCAGTACAGCTGGGTTTTCCCTGTCCTGTAAGTGTAACCCAATCGATGTCTATCCATCTCAGAATGTCCTTTCAACTCTGCTTAATCAGAACATCGAAAAGGAAGCTACAGCCGTTTCTTTAAAAACACAAGTTACCCTGTCGCCCGGTTACTTCATGTCTGTATTTACCCATCAAACCCTTGGAGTACCTGCTTTGTCACTGTTCAAACCGGTTTCCAAGAAACCAGAGTCACCAGGTGTGGGAGAGACTCGTAGGAAGGGGAGGAGGAAGGAGGCGTCCTATAAGATGTCCCTTTAAACCATTTCCATAATAATGATTTGGTGGGTTGGCCAGCAGTCAAGGACAAAGTCACCCCCAGAGTGGGAGGATAAAGTGGGAGAGGGTGGGGGGGGGGGGACAAAAAAAAGGGGGGGAAACCCTTTTAATCAATGGTGAGGAAAGGTTGAGGAAGGAGGGGAGGATAGGGAAGTAAAAATGATTAGAATTAACCAGCTGTCACAGTTAATATTTAACTATCTGCAGTCCTGCCTAACAGTCCAACGACGCATTATTAAACACATTTTCTCCCATGATGATCACAATATCTTTTTTTCTGCTCATGTGCCAGTGCATCCCTAACTGTATTGCTCAGATCTGGCTAGACAACCCCCACCTCCAAGCCCAATTTTAACCTAATCTCAGCCTTGATATACTGAAGCAGAAATGAATGAGATTCTGAAATGTTAAAACCTAAATCACAGAGGGGAGTCTGCAGCAGTTATCATCCTATAATGATATGATGAACCAGATCATATATTAAACATTAAAAAAAGACTTATTCTGTCCATAAGGACGCAAGAATGCAAAGTAACCTCAGCTTCATTTGCATGGCTGCCCTAGATGGAGATAACCATTCAGATGTAACTCATAAATAATGGAAAGGACAGAATGTATTAATATGCCGAGTCACACCCCTTTAATCATACAGAGGTTCATGGTGAGTGTGTGTGTGTGTGTGTGTGTGTGTGTGTGTGTGTGTGTGTGTGTGTGTGTGTGTGTGTGTGTGTGTGTGTGTGTGTGTGTGTGTGTGTGAGTGTGAGATTGGCTATTGAATGAGAGCAGATGCGTCCCTCTCCCTTTTCCTCTGTCCCTCCGTAATGGACAATTACCAAAGAGCTATTGGTGTTCTGCCACAGACATAATAGAGTGAAAATTAAAAGGCCTTGTAAAGCCTTTATGTGGTCAAGGCAACCAGATGTCTTCAGTTCACTGAGCGAACATGGACATGATGTAGTTTACTCTCCAACTACCGTTTCAGTACTGTGATGCACTCTTATATGGTTAAAAAAGATAATTTAGCAGTCTTTACATTACATTTATGGAAATACAAGTACAACACTTACTCTCCTTTTAACTTTCTTTTGTCTCCATTAACTGTCTATCTGCTGTTTGGTGTTGAGCTGGTAGGGTCAGCGGGTTTTAGAGATTTTTAACTGAAGATAGCTGCAAGCTGTGCCAAAAACATTAAAGTTGGACCCAAAGGTGACCAACACGCTGCAGAGTCAGAGGATGATTTGCTGTGGCTTCCTCCCTTAGAGTGAATCTTCTTACAAACTAATAGTCATGTGATTAATTGATTATAATTATTATTACCACAACAAACAACAAGCTGGTAACACACAACATTGACCTACTATAGAGTTTAAATTATATATGTGTAGCCTAACTCAAATGCCAACCTCCAATCACATTTTTACAGTGGCGGGAAACGGTGGTTGTGAAATAAAAGATAATTCCATTCATGCTACAGTATATATGTGGGTGAATCTCTGATTTCACACATTTTCTGGAGCTTTGAAACAGCATCTTAGCGATAGACTTGGCATTGCTAAATAACAACCGCACAAAGCCAATGTTTTAAAATAGGGATTAGTGCAGCTTTATCGTTTTTACTTACTCGATAGTTTACCTATAATTTGTAGCACATACACATAAGTCTAAATCAGGGGTGGGGAACCTTTTTCCTCTCAAGGGCCATTTCAATTTTTACAACATCCTCCGAAGGCCGTACAAATGATTGACCTCTGCTTAAAAATACTAAAATCACAGCCCTTTCATTTGGCCTTTCTTTCATGCTGTGCAAAGAAAAAGCAACCTCTTAATCCAGATATCTTACCATGACTCGCGTATGCATGCACGTGCACGGTTGTGGCATGACCACCAAAACATAAAGATATGGAAACAGGATGTGTGCAAATGTATTTAGTTTCCTATCCATGTGGATATGATTTAAGTGTGGGGAGGGGGACGGGACCTAACATCCTCTAGGGGGGTCCGGGGGGCATGCTCCCACGGGAAGATTTTTTTAAATGTTGAAGTCAAAAGCATCAATCTGGTGCACTTTGAGAGCAAAATTAAGAGATCTATGGATACATCTCTCAACACCCATATGAAACAGAACAGGAAGCAGATTTACTTTTTCTTTATGGATATTTTACAAATCACTCCCCCTTTAAACTGTATTCTTGTTTATTAATAACAATTTGTTTTATAAAGATGTGCCTTTACCTCACTGGTTGTAGAAGCTTCTTATATTCATTAGCATAGCTAGCTAACCAGATGCTAATAACAACAAAGTTATTGACTGTATGATCAGTATGACAGATGAATAGATCGCCACTGGGCTTTTAACTAAAGACTCCTTATGGGTACTGCAATTTCTGAAGTCCCGGAGCGACGTTCTGTCGCTCTCTTCAGAACTGCACCCCTGTCAGATGAGACATATACACGATAGGCTCGTGTTGTGTTCAAGGACCCTGACCTTGGGAAAAACAGGCACTTGCTTTTTTAATTCTTTTGCGGTCTAGATTTCTTTAATCTTTTTTTTTTGTGTGTGTTTATAAATTAACTCAAGGGCCGTATCAAATGGTCTCCCGGTGGCCGGAGGCTCCCCACCCCTGGTCTAAAGGGTTGAAAAACACCAGTGATCTTCTGTTTGAGCTGCAGAGTTTAATTTGAGTAGTAGCCTGTGGATCTACCTTATTAAACGCCATGTGTTGTCAAGAAAGTCTTTCTTTTCAGCTACACGTTTAGCTGTTTGTTTTTTCTTTGTTCTTCTTACAGTCCACTAACTTCAACATGTGCCTCATACAATTCGTACATCGTGTCTAGAAAATGTTCATCCACTTTCTGATTCGCAGCGTGCTCCAGTCACTGTTCCCAGCATGTGAAGATAAGCTTTTAGCATGATCTGAACATGCTCTCTGGCCCATGTCTAATGAGGGCAGGCCAAGTGGGCCTGCTGTGATCCTGAACCTGAACAGCAGCCCCCTCTGCTAAACAGTTCCTGTCCTTACTTCAGAGAAAACATAAAGAAAGCAAGACATAGAGGTAAAGAAGGAAAGATATATGGTTGTCACTGCAGCGAGAATCACCATCCAGAAATGATGACCATGACTGGATATGGCAAAGACACAAGTAGGTACAAAACATTGAATGTGTAAAAAAAATAGATTAAGTAGCAGAAAGAACAAATAATTGAGGTCCAAACAGTAGTGTAGAGATAGGGGACTCTGTGATCACTGTGTACTGCGAAAAGGATCAATGTTGGAGTTAGAAAATGCGATAACATCGACATTCATTTTCTCCTCGTTTATCTCTCTTACTTCCTCTGTGCCTCTTTTCTTTCTTTTATCACCTTCCTTTCCCCCAATCTCCCCCTCAAACCCCCATGACCTGGCTGTCTACCTTGGATAATAGATCACAGCTGCTGGGCAGGAGCGCCCAAATGTGTCAATCAATATCCCGTCCACCCAATCAGCACGTCTGACTGAGCCCCAGCCGGCAGGGCTGTTCATAAATGAAAAACAGTGCTTATTCACAGCGTGCTCTTTCATGATAACACTGAACCAAATGGATTTGAAATGTCGCACAGATCGAGGGTGGATATGTGGAAGTGACATCTATCTGACATGAAAGACCATACTCTGTGTGTTTAAAACTAGACTAAACTCAAGCACACCAGCTGCACTCTCATATTTACATTATTCAGAGGACTCTTGCCCCGAGGGTATTTAATGGTAATCGAGTTTCCATTCAATGCAACCCATTTTAAGCATCATGTTTACAGAAATAGCCATTCAAATTCCCATCAGCTTAGCAAAAGTTGATGACTTAAATATAGCTACATTACCAAAAATAACCCCATGAGAAGTTCTCAAAATCTGAAGCCAATGAGTGAGTTGTTGTTACTCATCTGATGCTGGTTATAATGTTTTCTGATGATGAAAACCACAAAATGCACTTGGTATTACTTATCGAGTTAGAGGCATAGAGCTACAACAGAGGCCTTGAGTGACAGCACATGGCATTTTTAAAAGGTTGTGATGGACAGATATCTTGTCAACAACATTTCAGAAGCTGATTTCTAACTGTTATGCAGTGACTCTGAATGGTTTGCGCGAGGGGTAATTGACCATTTGCCTTAAGAAAACAGTAAAATTATGAATGGTTATGTTTCAGAACTTTCACCCAACTGTCCTTTTTGCTAAACCTATCAATTGTCCAATCATAGTTTAACACACGTTACTTGGCCCAGCAGGGCTGTCAAGCTATGGATTTCTGCTCATGTTGGAGAGGTGTCCATGGGGCTGTCGTCAGAACAATGCTGTCGGGTGCATTCACAAAGAACGGATTTTGGTTGCTGATAGCACAATCTATTGCGCATCATTTGCAACCGCTATTTGTCCTGTTTCAAGATAATGCGGTAATGACATAAAAGGTTTACACATGTGAAAAACTATAAATGTTGCCTTTATGCCAAGAACACAGTGTGCAGAACAATGGCAAGCAAAAACAAATACAAATAATATCTCACTGCGAGTCACAGGTTTTGACAGACGTGGTGCAGAGGCAAAAAGTATTGTGGTGACACCCCCTATACATCCGATAAAGTTACTACAAACTCTATACAAATGTTTGGAGCTCTAGTAAAAATTATCATGGAGAATTTGATTTTTTTGGCTAAGAGGCTTGTTTACATAGAGATCGGCCAACTCTGCAGGATTATACAAATACTACCTCATTTAAATATGTGCAATTAGTTTAGGAATTCCAAGATGGTATTTTCTTGGCAGCGCAGTTACGGATGCACATCACCAATTCGGGATGCTTTGACAATTACACGATTGCTTTTTGTCTTATTTATGCAGGTTTGTATGGTATGGTGTCCAAAACTAAAAAATGGTTTGTTTATCTGCTCTAACGTTAGCTGCAAACACTTGCAAACCTTGCTAATAAGCTAGAACCAACAATGAAAAAGCATTTCTTAATTTGTAGGGTTAAAAAAAAAAAGCTTAGGTCACCACAGCACATCTTCTGTGTAGCTATAGCGTTGTGCAACGTTAGATACTCTGTTGGGAAGATAAACATTCAGCAATGCCAACAGCAAAACTTGTAATGTGAGATACATTTTTACATTCACCATTCACATTGGTGAAAGTCAGTCATAGAAGCCTTTTGTAGCATTAAAGTTTGAAATGTTTAAAAAGGCAAACAAGACTCAATCTTGTGTAGCTTGTCAAAGTATGTAAAGTATTCAAACAGAATAGAACGTCTTAGAATTTCTAGTGACATACTGACACTAAGTATCTACACTGCTTTTCCTGTGCATTCTTATACTCTCCATGGGTCATCAGCTGCTTAGGATACTGACAATTTGCCTTGAGTTTACAGCTTTAGCATCAATCCGTCTTAAGCTGTGGACCATTTTACAGAGTTCTTGTTTTAAAACCAGTCTGCATTAAACATTAAAACATTGGCCACAAAGGTTGTGTATCTGTTATCATCTGCTGGGACCATGGATGACAGCTAGAAATGCTTTGATCTAACTTTGCCTAAAATCAGGAACACATATTTGATCATTTATGTCTATTCATTTTGAGTGGTACATCTGCAGAGAATGGAAAGCATGATAGGCAAAACAATATTAACGATTGGATCCAGTGCTTAGCAAACAGTCAATGTATTCAGCACCTCACCATAAGAATTCTTCTGATGAATTCTTCATCTTGATCCATCTTAACTGTCTCTTTGTTTGTCTCCCATTATTGATTCCAATGAATTGAGGAAACAGCAACAGAGATTCATTAATGCTGAACAGATTTGTCTCAATGCATTATGGATGAAGTAAATAGAGGCTGAGCTGAATATAATGCCAATCAAACAGCGTGGGTACAAACTTGTGGCTCAAAAAAAGGATCATTGTGCTCGGTATGAATGAGCCCCTCTGACTGGAGGCACTGGAGCCCAAATTCTCAGCGTGGAGCTGGAATGCACAAAAAAACTCTGCAATCCAGAAAGCAAGCCTGCAGGCCAACCCCGCAGCCAAGTGTAGGGCTCTAATGAGGCAGAGAGAGAAAAAGAGAAACTAACACCAACATTTAAACTTCCTCTTTAACTGTGCATGCTTAAAATGATAATGAAGTGGTCTCTTCCTCATTTCTGCGCCCATGATTTGCTAAATATCTTCACTGCACTCAAATTGAAACCCACAGTGGTCTGAGTCACGTACATTTCTGTAAAACCAAATTCCCACCCTTTGTCACACAGCACTTAATCTGACACCAGGAGGGGCACAATGTCAAAC
The DNA here is from genome assembly GCF_949606895.1 of Notothenia rossii. Classification (NCBI taxonomy): domain Eukaryota; kingdom Metazoa; phylum Chordata; class Actinopteri; order Perciformes; family Nototheniidae; genus Notothenia; species Notothenia rossii. The sequence continues at coordinate 25,957,473 of NC_136903.1, read as the reverse complement.
TGTATCAGCTTTTCTGTTCTGTGTCAGGGAAGGCTCAGCATAAAGACAAACCACAATGAACACAGAGAGGAAACATCGACAAGATCACAGGCTGCCACAAACAGAAGCATTTTTACTTCTGCATTTAGAAAAATAAGAACAATACACAAACAACATCCAAGAGGTTAAGGAGGGAAAGGAGGAAGGATAGGTGAGGAAAATGAATCCCACAAGGATTAAGCTGCAGCTGCTGACAGAGCACTGCACAGTCAGACTATGGGCAGGTGGGATTCATATCCAAACCTACAATGCTTACAGACACACATGTGCTGAAAAATGCAACGTGAGGAAGTGAGTGTTCTGTAGACTGAAGGTCCTTATTAGTATTCATACTGATGATACTGCATTCCTTCCTCATTCTAGCTTCTCTTAAGAAACATGCCGCTTCAAATCAGATTTTTGGTCCAAGTATATCACAGTTACCAGTGGATTTCAAGATGGCGCCTGTGTCGGCATGCCGCTCCCTCAGCTATCTGCCTTTAGCTATCCTGTTTTTGTTTTATGTTTGTCAGAATGTCTCTGCTCTGCCCGTCTATGATCGCCAAGCTCTCCTCCACCTAAGACCCTCACTGGATTTTATACTGCTGCCCAAACCTACATCTGGCAACTGTAAATCGACTCCCCCCCCCCCCTCTACTGTCAGATATTCCCACCTACCTGCGCCGGTGTTACAGTATAAGTTGAGTCATGACAACTGGCGACATTCTATTATTTTCGTCATAGGAATCCGGGGCGTGTACATTGAGGACCCATTGTTGACTTACCAGGAAAGAAACATCGTTTGTCGTTTACGTTCATCTTTTGCTATATCTGCCTTCCTAAGATCACTTTGCTGCACATTCAGTACTCGTATGTGAGGTTGTGGGTGAGAGTCCGATATCGTGACGCTTACAGGGAGGTATCGAACATTACAAAGTAGGTGACTGTGTGGATGCCTGTTCAAAACATTGCAAACTTCAATAAATCATTTAAATTATATATTTGTGTCCGACTTTCATTTGTTCATCGTTCTTAATGTGATGTATAGTAGCTTTGATAGCTGTCCATACCTTCAGACAGCCTAAAAGTAAAACACAAGTTGTTTATTCACAGCCCGAACGCTCATCGAGATGACTGGATCAGTCATGACAACTTGTGATCAGCTCCGATTAAATTGTGATATCAATTCTGTAGCTAACCTCCAGGGAGCACGTTTATTTTATGAAATAAACGTTAAACGTATAGGCTTAAAGGCATAATAGAACTACCGTATTATATGTATTCAACTTGTGCCCCGCTGGACTTACTTTTCTGTGGTTTACCGTTACTGTGACATATCAGTATAGCCACGGAAGATAGTTTGTGTGTTTAATTCCCATGCATCAAGGTTATTTTCATGTATGTAATTGTTTTTCCTGCACAGTGTAGAGTCTTGTTGTGATGAGAGGGATACAGGTATTTCATAAAATAAACGTGCTCGGACATGCACATATCGGACTCTCACCCACAACCTCACATACTAGTACTGAATGTGCAGCAAAGTGATCTTAGGAAGGCAGATATAGCAAAAGATGAACGTAAACGACAAACGATGTTTCTTTCCTGGTAAGTCAACAATGGGTCCTCAATGTACACGCCCCGGATTCCTATGACGAAAATAATAGAATGTCGCCAGTTGTCATGACTCAACTTATACTGTAACACCGGTTGCCCTGCGTCCTGCCCCACCGAAAGCGCTTTAGACGACGGGGAAAGCGTGGTGGCGCGCTTGTCCATCAAAAAGCACACCTGACAGCTTCTTCTGGGACTTATCCACGAATCAGATGTCATGGCCCTGCCGCTGCGTGCCATGTGAGGGATCGATGGATTCGCCCTGTCTTTCCGGAGCTGCGGCCTCTGCTGGGCCCGCTGACAGCTCCTCCTGCCCGACTGACTGCTCCCGGTCCGCGCGGCGTTCAACACGCACATCTTCGTTCGCTAAGACGCACTACACCGTCGGCTAAACGCTAGGTCAATAGCAAACAAGACGTTCCTGTTAAACGACTTCTTCACCTCTCGTGATCTGGATTTGATGTTCCTGACGGAGACCTGGGTCCACACTGGCGAGTATTAGGGATGCCAGAAACTGACCATGATCAAATTCGAAAATCGGACAGCCCTGGCGAATATTAATCGATTATTTGCCGCTGCCCACATGGCTTCCTCCAAGTTTACAGTAAAACAAACTGGTGGTGTGACCAATGGCCATTTACAATTATTAATACTATTACTATTATTAGCATTAGTCTATATTTTGGTTGAAACTAAGCCAGGAAAAAAATGAAAAACATAAATAATAATAAAAAAATATATAAATAAAATCGATTTTTAAAAAACAATTTTCGATTATGGAGACTGTAACGAATATTCGAAAAATCAAATAATCATTGGCATCCCTAGCGAGTATGTACCGTTTTCTGAACTTCTTCCTCCCGACTGTACTTTCTTCAGCTCCTGTGGCTTTCTTCTACCACCGGCCGTGGTGGGGGCATAGCATCAGTGTTTAGAGCTAATCTCCAATGCCGATTGCTTCACCCTGTAACTATGCTAGCTTCGAGTTGCAGCTTTTTGAACTGGACCCGGCCTCGCCTATACCCTGCGCAGTCGTGTATCGCCCGCCAAAGTCCAATAAGGATTTCATAACTGACTTTTCTGACTTTCTGTCCGGGATCATGGTGAAATATGATCGTGTTTTGATCTGCGGAGACTTTAATGTCCATGTGTGCTGCGAGTCCAAACCTCTGGTTAGGGACTTTTTAAATCTCCTCGACTCTTTCGGTCTCATTCAGTCCTTGGCTGGCCCAACACACGATAAAGGACACACCTTAGATTTAGTATTATCGTTTGGATTGTCCATCTCTGTGGATGAAATCTGTGTAGCAACGCGTATCTCAGACAATTTACCGGCTCTGTTTAAAACCTCGATCCCTTCTGCAGGAGTCCAATCACGTGCCCCTGTGCGTTGTTTGCGTTCAATTAACCCCTTGACTGCCTCACAGTTTTCAGATGCTTTTAATACTTCTCCGAACTGTAAATTAGAGGTGAACTGTGCTCTTAGTGCTGATGAGCGTATATCTCCATGTTTGACTCGACATGCACACTAATACTGGATTCCGTTGCTCCTTTACGCTTAGACGCACCAAAGTTCTCTTAGAGCCGTGGCTTAATGACTGTACTCGCGCTCTTAGACGCGCTTGCAGGCATGCAGAGAGAAAATGGAAAAAGGATAAACTCCATGTCTCCTTAGAAATCCTTCGTGCTTGCCTTTCCGACTACCAGACGGCAGTCAAAGCAGCCAAAACAGATCACATTTCTCTCTTACAGCCCGTCCACACACAGGCATGAAAAAAATCTTTCAAAGCTTCGCCCATTCACTTAAACGGGGTGACGTAGAAGATCTTTAATCTTCGCCGAACTGCATTGTGGGGAGCGGAGCATGGCTTTGCAAGCATTGTGAGCATAAAAAGTTGAGCAATGTTCAACTTTTGATGCTCCCGATGCTTTCGAAGCTGGCATCAGCCAATCAAATCCCGTTTATGCAAATCCTGCCAGTACAAGCGCTAACGAATCAAACCACGTGTATGCAGATACCGCAGGTCTTTTCCATATGTCATAAAATGGAGGATAAATTAATCATCGCTGTAGGAAATGTCCCGGTCCTTTACGACTGCTCTCTGTTCACCTACCTAAACCGGAGGAACCAGGCATGGAGGGAGGTGGCAGAGACAGTTGGTGAAACTGGTAGGTTTTCACCTGTTTGGGGAGTTTATATCCAGTTTACTTCGTTTGAACATTTAACAGAAGAAGCGGGCTTTTTTTTGCTTTGTATGCCGGGGGCGGGCGCGAGATTCCTGGGAGATTCCTGATTGGTTGTTGGTCGCCTTGGGCTCGTGAAATCGCCAAGCTTCAGACACGCACAGCATTAAGTTTTTTCAAGATTTTTGTCATGCCTGTGCGTGGACGGGCCGTTAATCTCCAAAAGCAGCCATAAACCTCAGGTTCTTTTTAATGTCCTCAACTCGATCATTAATCCTTGTGATGCTTCTCCAATTGTGCCATCGACTACCCTCTGCGATACATTTCTTACATTTCTTAGGCTAGCCCACACTAGTGCTACCCCAGATCCTGCTCCTTTTCTGTGCCCTGCTGTCCTCGACTACTTTGAGCCTGTATCCCTCTCTTCTCTCTCGGATGAAGTCAAGCACCTGCGGCCGACAAACTGCACCTCAGACAGCATTCCCTCTCGCTTCCTTAGAGATGTTTTGGAATCAGTTGGAGCAAGTGTTTTATTGCTTGTAAACACCTCTCTTAGCTCAGGATGTGTCCCTGCTGCCTTCAAACATCCCGTGGTTAAGCCACTACTTAAAAAGAAAAATCTCGATCCCTCCATTCTCGCAAATTTTAGGCCCATCTCACAGCTACCTTTTTTATCTAAAGCCCTGGAGCGAGTAGTCTACGCCCAGCTGCAGTCTTTTTTAACCATGCATGGCATCCACGAAAAGTTTCAGTCTGGCTTCAAACCCATGCACAGTACTGAAACAGCCCTTTTAAGAGTTTTTAATGATCTGCTCCTAGCCGCCGACTCAGGGAGCCCAGCTGTCCTGGTGCTGTTAGACCTGACAGCTGCCTTTGACACTGTGGACCATAGCATCCTGTTGTCACGGCTTGAACAGTCCGCAGGCATCACAGGCTCTGCCCTTGCATGGTTCAGGTCCTACCTGACAGACCGTAGCCTCTCAGTGCAGTTGGGTGCCTTCTCCTCTGCCAAAGCCTCTCTTACCTGTGGGGTTCCCCAAGGCTCGATTCTGGGCCCCATCCTTTTTCTACTGTACATACTGCCCCAAGGTTCAATTCTCACAAAACATAATATCCCCTTCCATTGTTACGCTGACGATGTACAGATCTGTGCCAACTCACTACAGCAGTTGATGGACTGCTTAACAGAGATTAAATCCTGGCTGAGCCAAAACTTCCTCACCCTCAACGAGAGCAAGACCGAGGTCATCTTTTTTGGACCCCGACCTCCCGCCTCGCTGGTTGATATTCTGGGCTCCCTCAATAAAAACATCCTCCCCTCTGTCATGAACCTTGGAGTGACCTTCAATAGCGCTTTTAAATTTGATAAGCAGGTCAGCACCGTAGTCAAGACCTGCTTAGTTCAAATACGACTATTGGGTAAGACCAAGTAGTTTTTTTCTTTTAAAGACCTAGAAAGGGTTATTAACGCCTTTGTTACCTCGAGACTGGGCTACTGCAATGCTTTGTATGTGGATATGGACCAGGCCTCAATTAGACGCCTGCAGCTAGTGCAGAACGCAGCTGCACGTCTTCTAACTGGCCATAAAAAGCGTGACCACATCACCCCAATTCTGGCCTCACTGGCTTCCAGTTCGGTTCAGAATAGATTTTAAAATCCTTGTATTTGTTTTCAAAGCCCTAAATGGGCTGGCTCCGGCCTATGTAGCCAAATTCCTCCATCGCTACACCCCAGGCAGAGCCTTAAGGTCGGCTGATCAGCTGCTGTTGATAGTGCCTAAGACCAGGCTCAAAACCTGAGGGCACCGAGCATTCACAGCAGCGGGCCCCAGGCTCTGGAAAATGTTGCCCCTCCATGTGAGGTCGGCCCAGACCCTGGGGGTTTTTAAATCAACACTTAAAACTCACTTTTTCTCTCTGGCCTTCTAGGCTTCTCTTATCAAGAATAACTTTTATCCAAGACCTTTTCCCTCTCTAACCTCTCGAGGTTTTATTAGAGGGAAACGGTTTGTAGAGTGGCTTAGACAGGCCGGGGAGTGTTACGATTCGTAGACACAGCATACCTCCCTATCTCTCATCAATTTCCAACTAAGGCTCCAGTGGGGACCTTGTTCCCTGAGTGTGCCTCTCCACCTATGTTTCTTACTCTCTTACTTGCTAACCTTTGACCTCAACCTATTCTAAGGGAGTGCTTGTTCTTCCGTCTGTCTGTCTGTGTCTGTGTATTCTCTTGTTCCGATTAACCCAGCCACATTTTTTCTTGTTTTATGTCTATATCTACGCCGGTATCCAGAGTCGAGGCTGATCTTCTTGCTATAGTCCTGTGTCCTGGATCCTCTATCCTGAGTTCTGGATTATGTTGTGGACTTCGGGTCGTGGCTAAACCTGTCTCTGCGGTCCTGCCTGGGTCTCGTCATGCTGCTTCCCTGAAGGCTCCCACAGGATTGTAGTTGACATCTTCGTAGATTCATCTTCTTACTACAGACACATGCATTTCCTAACATTTGGACTACCTATGCTGTAAAATGTATTATATCTTCGATTTACACACGGCATCTATTGCACGTCTGTCCGTCCTGGGAGAGGGATCCCTCCTCTGTTGCTCTCCCTGAGGTTTCTCCCATTTTTCCCCTTTAAACTGTGGGTTTTCTCCGGAACTTTTTCCTTGTACAATGTTAGGGTCTAAGGATAGAGGGTGTCGTTTTTCTCATACTGATATTCTGAACAATCTGTGCTGTTGTAATTGCTGTAAAGTGTCTCTACTGTAGGCTATTTTTATTATATGTTTTTATTATACAGCACTTTGGCTCGACCAAAAATCGTTTATAAATGTGCTATATAAATAAAACTTGATTTGATTTGATCTTGTACCTGGCCCCTGCTGTCTTCATGATAGGTTCCCTTACTTCTGAGCAGTGGTACAAGCTAAGTCAAGAGTCACCTTCAATTTTGACCCACAGAAGAATCTCCTCCTCTCTTACCCTCTTCTTTGTTTCTACCGGAGACTTTGGATTTGTTGCCGGGTCTTGCTTGATCCAAGAGGAAACCCCTCAGAGGGATCCCTCACACAGACCCCAGCGAGGAGCCTTTTTAGTATAAAGCCCGGTTAATGTTTGCCTCCATCGCAGCACATAAAGCAGGACCTGGCAACACCCCTGCCACTGCCTGCCTGTATAAGCAACTCAGAGAGCACAGAAGGCACTACAGAAAATATATTGCTGCAGATAAAGTTAATGGTTTCAACTGCAGAGATAGCTCGCCAAATGAGTTTCAGTGTGTGCACGCAGCGTGGAGATTGAGTGGGGGGATGAGCTGAAATCGTAAAAACCCATAAGGCAAATGTATCTGATAATAAATAAGGTCTTTATTGCAACAATGTGTTATTTTATGAGCGATATTCAAGCAGCTACTTCTCTTTGTTGCTATTAGGAATCAGGACATCAACTGAAAGCACTCATAATAGGGAGATTGTATTACAGCTGTAATGACAAGGTGACTTTAAATCATAGTTTTGTTTGCAGACAGCAAGCCACAGTATACACACATGCCCACACTCTTACATATTTTCACACAGCTCAAAGTGGACAGATGAGGGTGATTATGGCAAACAGAGTTTTCTGAAATCAGCAGCAGTCTCGTCTGCGTGCACAAGCATGCGTGTGTGTGTGTGTTTGTGTGTATATATCTTGAGACAGCCTGCAGCTGAGAGTCTGGATAAACAACGCCTTAAAGCAAATTAATAGCCAGCCAATACAGCCCCCACTGCTTAGAGGACCCATTGCACACTCCCTCACACACACACACTGCTGCCACACTTAGCTTCAGCACCGGCAGAGAAACATCCTGTGGTGAGAGCCAGGGTTGATCTTTTGTGATGTGTGCTCCCCTCTTTGCTAACCATCAGCCTCAGCAGGCGATGTGTGTCTGTGTGAAGCAGAGAGCAAGCTTTTCAGTCTCTTTGGTCACAAACCACCCACATTTAGTGTTTTAGCTCTCAACGCCCCACGTTTTGCAATATGGTTTTTTGATGCTCTTTGGTTAATGGGGTCTAAAAAGAGATATGCACTAACCTGAGTGGAGGTTGTGTCCGGTGAGGAGCAGCAAGGTGGAGTCCAGTGAAGGAATTAAAATCCACTGCTAGACTGAAGTGAAAACCTCTCCCGCCCTCCCCTCTCTCTGAGCTCTCTGTCGCTGCACAGGCAGGTTCAGGCTCGTGGTAAACTGCCGCCTCGCTGCATTGGTTGCATCCTCCCCTCTCTCTCTCTCTCTCTCTCTCTCTCTCTCTCTCTCTCTCTTTCTCTCTCTCTCTCTCTCTCACACACACACACGCACACTTGCACGTTCAGTGACAGACTCGCCCTTTCACTCCCAACCTCATATGCTTCCCTTCTTCTTTTTTATCCTTTCCTCATTCCTCTCTACGGCAAGTGAAGATAATCACATTCCAGCGGAGATGGGGCATATGGTGGGGGAGCTGCTGCTCCCTCAGAGTAAAGCCCCCTCTGTGTGTGAGTGTGGTGTCGCATGGACAATCAGCCCCATTGTATTAGGTGAGGGGAGGGCCAGTGAGAGGGGAAGAAGCCAATGGCCGTACTCATCAGCTGCTGGTGGTGGTGGTGGCTGTAGCGGATATAGGTGCTGAGTGTGACAGAAAAATAAACCCTCCAGGAAGAGAGGGGAGGGGAAGAAAAGGCAAGGCGTCTTGAGGTAGAGATGATGAAGAATGTATGTATGTTATAAACTAGAATTCTGAAGTAAAGGTTTTCATTTGTCATCTTTACACTGGCAGTGACTCATGTGATTTACTTTCAGCTTCTTTCTGCCCAGGTTCAGACTGAGTAGCACAGTTCATGTTGGCAGTAGTGGGAGAAATGGAAATAAAGGCCACCCACTCTTTTCCCATGACAACCAGACAGTGGTAACACATTTCCACAGGGAGTCGCATTCAATCCAGATCCGTGTTGTTAAAGCCAGAACAGTGTATAGTGGTCTTTTTGGGCAAGTCCAAAGTCAATTTTCAAAGTTAGAGTAGTTTTTCAATGACAGTCTCAAGTTCAAGTTTAGAGTCTTCAAAGAGCAAATCATAACAAATGTACTATCAGAAAAAACATGTATCACTTAAATATGTGTTAATGATTGGATTTATATAAAGCTCAAATGCTAAAATTCAATCCTTTGGCCTGTCTATTGTTCCGTCTCGACAAAAATATCTAAACAGCTGTCTAATAGATTTCTATGAAATGTACTAATAGTCATGGTCCCCAGTCGATGAACCCAAGAGAGTTTGGTGCTCCCTAACTTTTTGTCTGGCGCCACCATGAGTTTAACGTTGTTGATTTTGGTTAACATGTCTTCATAGGTGTTGAATGGATTGCCATTAAATCTAAAGTATATATTCATGCCCCCCCCCCCCCCCCCCCTCTGGATGAACTGTAACATGTTTGATCCCCTAGCTTATTTTATTTGCATCAGTTTGAACCCAAAAAGAAAAGAATTGTGTAATTTAATTGTGATAATGGATCCTGCAATACATTCAATTCAATTCAAAATCTTTATTTATTCAGGTGAAAACCCATTGAGATCATTGACCTCTTTTTCAATGGTGACCTGCTGAAAATGGTGACCTGCTGATCCTGATGCTACTTTTTAAATGACTGAATAAATTCACTTTAATGTTTTATTTTCTGAAGGAAATGTTGATCACTCAGGGTATAAACATGTAACCCGAAGGTCATTGTCAAAGCGGTGGGTTAGTTGCCATGGCAGCATTAGCATCAGGCTCAAAGCGGTGCTGCATCTGAGTACAGACTCAACCAGGAGCTACTCTTTGTATTCTTCATTGCATAGGAATGTGTGTTCTCAAAACCAGACACATGCACATTTTTACTAACAAGTCTTTAGTCAGGTCTGGTTAGTCAACTCTAACAGCACAGCAGTCAAGTTCCAGCCTCAAGCCTGAAGTCAAGTTCTAGAATAAAATATACAGCTCTTGTGAAAGACTCCAAAATGTATCGATTTCAGGAACTAGCAGGATGACATTGCATGTTTTTCTTTTTGAGCTGATTTCATAAGCCCAAGTGCCCCAGTAAATGTCAACTGCCAAAAGAAGGAAAAACTTAAGCGGAGGTACAAGAAAAACAAAATACAAAAAAAAGAATGTAATGTATATTGCTATTTGTATCTTCTTCCTCTATCGTCACAACTGCAGCATAGCACCACAGACTACAGAGACACGACAGATATCTGCTGTGGTTGGCTGAAGTGTTGACATGAAGTGAGAAAGAGCGCTCAGTTGTCCTCATATTGTCAAACCTGCCTGTGAAAATGACCCTAAGGCACCAATAAGTGTTACAGTGACAGTGTTGCTTTCACAAGTTGTGTGAATAAACATGCTTTTGGTCGAACACAATGCACAAACACATGCACACACACCTCGGATGGTTGCCTGGAAATAATGTCAAGGACCTTTACTCTGTCCATCTCTTTTCTAATTCAGACTGACAGCCATCACAGTCCTGACCTCTTCTTTATTCTCTTCTCTGTCATCTATATTTCCACCCTTTCTTTGTCTCCTATATTTCCCTTCATCCTCCATTTGTTCAACCATCTACTGATCTCCTTTTCTTCACCTTTTCATCTCACTTTTCATTCATCACGGCTGGAAGTCCAACACAGGGCTGGGGATTCTCTTTATAATGAACCAACACACGCTTTATTGTTAACCCTTTACAACCGGACATGGATGCCCATTAAAATGAAATCCTACCAGCGGTTACATGAAACGACCTGCTCACAGACACAGACACAGCAGAGTCTGTGCAGCAGGCCTCACTACACAACACATTAGTTAATGACCGGAAGGCCGAGAGAAGACAATAACTACATCCAGACGTCACCGTTAGCAGCGGTATGTGTGCCGCCTGCATGTCCCCGCGGACTGTGAGTGTGTGAGTGAAACACATGCAGGAAATAACTGTCCACTCACTTTCTGTCTGTTCATTTACTGCAGAGCCATTACCACAGAGAGGTCAGGAGTGCTGGTCTAAGGTCAGACAGCCTGCAGTCACTCATTCAAACACACACACACACACACACACACACACACACACACACACACACACACACACACACACACACACACACACACACACACACACACACACACACACACACACACACACACACACACACACACACACACACACACACACACACACACACACACACACACCTACACCTAAAGGACCCATAATAGCTACAGTTTAAATCTTTAATAAGCTAGAGGAGAATCTAATAGATTGGATCACAGGAAACATTCAATACTCCATCTAATAAGGCAGGGTGTGACTATTCATTTGATTTCATGGTAAGTTTAGACATGACATGCAGCACTTTTGTTGTGTTGAAATGTAATCAAACTTTAATTGTTATAATTATTATTAATTCAAACAGTTACTAAATAACAGAAGCACACTTGCTGTCACCTAATCACCAGATGTACAAATAAGAAATGAGACATTCTGGTTTGAAGGAATAATCTTGAAGATTTTCATTTAAATAAAGGTCACTGGTGTTTCACAGAGCGCCATCTAGTGTGTTGCAGAGGTACTGTCAAAATGGTTGGACTCACTTTTTAAAATTATTTTTATTTACAAAGCTATTGGTAATTTCTTATCTAAATGTACTACTGTAGATAAGTCACTTAAATAAAAACATTTTTTATTTAAGGGACCAGTTACTGACTGACTGCCTTGAGTTTACAAGCAGGAACCATTGCTAATTTGTTTTCCTTAAGACAAAAATGGTAGGTCAAACATGTCAGCCATTTTTACCAGTTGAACATTGTTTGTGTTGCTTCTGTTCACATTCCTCTGGGCACAAATGATAAAAATGCACAACAGGAACACACTACTGTTTTTGTTCTGATTTGTTATGTCATGTTTTTCTTGTCTAGCATGTTCGAATAAGCTACAACTGCATTTGGTTGTGCAATCCTGTGTTGCATAATGACTAAATTATCCTTAAATCTGTGAAGTTCAAGATCTTTTAAAGCACTGCAGTTATCAGTCTTGCTAAAAGGGTTAGGTCAGGTTATGAAATGAAACACTATAATTAACTAATTTTAATGTTTATCCTGTAATGAACGCCCCGTCAGCTTTCAGCCTATTAGCCAATTGAGTTAAAAACGTTACAGGATTTGTGTTTTATTAGTGAGACTGTTGAGAATAAATGCTATACATGACTCCGCAATGTTCAGCATGAATTGGGTTGTATAGGAAAGTCATATGTTGCATTTATCTAAAAATAAATTAATGTCACGAACAGCACAGAAATATATTGTAACATTACAGAAACACTCTGGCTGTAAATAACTGAACACTATTTAACCAGGAAATGTCTTTCAGAAGAATGTCCGGCATGTGGGGTGCGGTGAGTATTTAAACATTATGTTAGCAAATCATACCTCTTATGAGCCAACATATTCATTGATTATTATAGGCAGGATGGCCTATTGTTTCCATGGTGAAGTATTGGATTTCAGACAGTGAGTAATGGACCTGCTTTGGTATTCTCAATATGCAATTTGATGTAAACGGGCTTATATATTCATAAGGGAATTACCGTCATGCAGGTACACTTTCATGAAGAAAGCCCACAAATCCATAGATGTATTTTACATTAGGTTAGAGCGTAAACACCTCACACACGAGAAGGCAAAGAAATGTATGCAAGGCAATTAAACCGACACTAGCTCATAAACCGACACGGCTTGCTTTGAGAAACGCAATCAAACACTTAATGCATACGACGCTGCACGGTGGCAGATAAGCCCTTCTTCGCTCTGCAACCACAGATCAATCTGTTGTCACACACAGTGTGAACATCAGCTCCAACTGGATCTCCACACACGTGCACACACTCTGAATTGAGTTGAAACCTCCTTTGTTGGCTTTCAGATTCAAAAGTAATGAAGAACATCATGTAGGACCGCCATGGTGGATTTTTTTGTCAACCTTATATCTGCCAGAATCAAAATCTCCTCTTTGCACTGAAGCTCTAACCGACATGCAGATGTCCTCACACCTCTGACAGTGTGGATGTTTAGCAGAGGTTTATTAAAGTACAATTCAAGTAAAAGATGTTCTCTTTAATTGAAACTTGTGTCGAATAATTCTAACTTAGAATAAATAATTGATAGGATACCCAAATAAATCTATAACCTCGTTCCTGATCTGAGGAGATTTGGAAAATGAGATTAAAGCCTCCAGACAATATATTTATTTGAGTTAGAACATGTTTGGGACTGTTTGCTTTTCCTGGAAAGGGATTAAACCTATTTTTATTGTGATCCCTGTTCAATTTAGAAAAATTATTCCTATCAGATTTATGATGATGGTAGTCAGATTACCCTACATAAAATGATGAAGAGCACAATAAAGGAAACATTTAGGAGATATGCATCATTTAGGTCAAACAGTATTGCTAAAACAAATCTCAAACTCATGTAAACATTTGTTGTCCCTTTTTGCAGTTGAACAAGCCGTAAGCACAACAAATTATCGATAAATTTAAGATGATATGACAAATATATCTGTAATAATTATAGATAGCAGCCACAGAGGAACATTAACATGCTCATTGTGTTTAAACGATATTCAAGACTTTCCCCGGGATAAACTATTTCTTCCTGTGCAGCTCTGCAGAATTGAGAGCAAATCAACTTTTTTGACATCCAACCTGTCAAAACATTTAAACTTTTTCTATATTCTTTTTTCCTTAGTGTTGTCAAAAGTCTTTGAAAAAGAAGAAACACATTCAGTCCAGTTCATGTTGAGCTTTAAGGCTTTGAATTTGATTTGATTCGGTCTGCTTTTAAACTGTATCTTAATGCATTGCAGACTTTTTCGACACCATTTTCAAGCGTGAAAGAAAATAATAATATATGTGCATATATTTGCCTCTTTCTTTTCCTTAATTTTGCCTCACTACTTTCCTCCCACTCGCTCACACTCTGCCCACCTCACACTTTTCTCTACCTTCTTAGCACTGCAGCTGGCATTTCCCACTGCCCTCGCACCCCCCCCCCCTTCTCTTCCTCCTACAACTCTCCCTCCACCATCCATCTCTTTCTCCCCTCTTTGGCCTGAGAGTGGAGGAGAGCAGCATGGCTCCACGCCATTAGCCACCACATCTCTATAAGCATAGAACCCCGAGCCTCCCACCTCATTCATTAAACCCACGTCCCTTAAAACCCACACACATTTGGCATGCACACACTCCATTTGAGCCCTTGCTGTTTTCATTGACTCCCCCCCCTCCTCCCGTTGTACCACGCACATTATGAAGGTCAATGATGAATGATGGGTGTTGTCTGCACACACACACACACACACACACACACACACACACACACACACACACACACACACACACACACACACACACACACACACACACACACACACACACACACACACACACACACACACACACACACACACACACACACACACACACACACACACACACACACACACACACACACACACACACACACACACACACACACACACACACACACACACACACACACACACCGAATCCACGTCTCTACAGCAGGGGGGCACATCAGTCGTGAGGACAGAACAGGCACCGGGTCGACATCTGGCCCCCCAGCTTCATAGGAACAACCCACCTTGGATTGGTTCCCATATACTCTCTGGCAAACACACGCACATCATGCTATCCCTGCTGTCAAACAACAACCTGCCAAAATCATCACTGACTGTGCAGCGTTCGGCCCAGAGATGCGAGATGGATAATGATGCCAGACACAGAATATCTAGACACCAAAATTATTAAACAATTAGTTCAGGAGACGCTCGGCTGCTCTCATTATCCACCTTATCCTTCTCATCTCTCCTCGCGGTAAACACATAGAATAAATCCCACCATAATCCACCCTGAATTAACAATAAGAGTTTAGAGGGATCACTGAGAGTGATAAGTACTTCATTATTCCCATGTTTGGGAGTGAATCCGGGACAGTGTGTTAGTGCGTGAGGGGCATAGTACACACACAAGAACGATTTCAACAACATAGCATGTTTGTTGATTTAATACTGTATGGCTGTCACTAAAAGAGGCCAGTTTATCAAGTCAAGTTTCATCGCAATCATGTAGATTGTGACTTATCTATTGATGAAACAACTCCATTGGACTCCTTTGTTCACTTCCATGACATAGTGACATCACTAACACCCACGCCTCTTTAGGCCGGTGCTCC
Source organism: Notothenia rossii (assembly GCF_949606895.1). Lineage (NCBI taxonomy): Eukaryota > Metazoa > Chordata > Actinopteri > Perciformes > Nototheniidae > Notothenia > Notothenia rossii. The sequence goes on along the minus strand of NC_136903.1, from coordinate 25,942,373 downwards.
AACACATTTAACGTGGCTAAGGGGCGGGACATCTCTAAATTCTCTGTCCTCTCTGTTGACCAAACAACAGAGCCGGTCAGCTAACCAATCAGAGCAGACTGGGCTCTGGTTTCAGACAGAGGGTGAAAAGAGGTGCTGCAGTACAGGCAGTATGAGAAAAATAAAATACCTTTTCGAACATTAAAGAATGAAAACATGTGGCACAAAATATAAATATGAAACCTGACAATAGCAAAATAGGGCCAATTTAAACCATGCACAACATGATATCAGGCCAAATTTCACTGTATGTGCTGTGTGCCCTGCATGTGTGACCATTAAAGAGGGTTTTATCCCTCCCATTCTTTTCTATTCTATATATTAATAAATCCATGTTTTTGTTATCTATGCCTCCATCTTGAATGCAAATGAGACTGGGGGGACAATTGAGTGACATTCAGCTCTTCCTTCTTGTTGATGTTTTCTGCACTGTGTACTTTTATGTATTTGCATTGCTTTTATCCTGCCGCCTTATGACAAGCAGAATAGGAAAATACAGATACAATTATGAGACCTGAAAATTATCATAAAAAGGTCCCCTTTAAAATGGTGTACTGCCAAAATAATAAAATACTGTAAGTGCTGTGTGAAGCTACTGTATGCATATAGACTGCTATCACCTGCAAGTACCCACCTACTTCACCGGCTTGGATTCATATTCTGTGCAGGCTTTACAAATCACGTCCTGGCTAACAGGATTGATTACATTCCCCTATACATCATTTAACTCTAACAGAGCAATCGCATTTCAGCAGACTGGGCTAACAAGTGCCCTGATCTGACTGACAACAGGCAACGTGGGAGGCTAAGACTTAATTCCAGCAAGTCATACATCTCTTCTGTGCAGACAGGCTTATATAACGTTAAGACGTTAACACAGTAATTGCTATGATTAGAACTATTTGCACAATCACTCAGAGTAAAACATTTACACAATTGACCGAAAATCAACCTAATTAATGAGTATGTATTTGCACAAATTTGTGTTACAGTATTTGTGACACCCTCTTCCACGTTGGAACAATGAGTGTGGGTGAAAGGACTTGAGGCCTACGGGTGTTCCCAGCCTTTTCCTTCCTGCCAATGAGAATGAAAGCAGAACACCTCACAATGTTTCCTCTCCTTTGCTTTTAAATACAAGGGTGACTCACCCAGCAATACACACCGATACAAGAAAGGAGCACATTCGAAGGGTTGCAACGTTACATCACACACACTCACACTTCCATTGCTCTGATAATGCAGTTGGGTAATGGGCCACCAGGGACATTGCCAAAAGGCCAGAGTGGTTTAGAAGAGGGTCTTAAAGGGGGAAATGGTTCCCAGGCCCCCCAGCACAAAACACTTTTTTCCCAGCTGGGTGGATTTAAATTCTCTCTTGCACAGCGGCAGGAAGTCCACATGGAGAAGAGTGCAACTCAATGAATCAACACACTCACTGAAACAACTGCATTTACCAAACCCTCTGACTGCAAACAATTAAAAAATCAATAGAATAATTACAAAGTTATACTGCAGAGTGGTAAACGTTTCAGATAAGTTTCCCCTTGTTTTGAACAGCCCTAGGACTTGAAGTCAGAGGGAACAGCAACACATCAGCAGAAATAATGGTCTATGCGGGAGAGCAGCCAGGTGATAATATTAGAAAATGGATCCTGCTTGCCGGTAGAAAAATAGAGATTATAAAAATGCTAGTTAAATAAGGATGACAGAGCCGAAGGGCTTAAACAAGTCATGGGAATGTTCTACAGTGGTCAAAGGTGAGTCACAGATGACGTTTGTGAAAGGATGGGCAGAAAAACATCAACTCTTATTATTTTTTCCATCATTTAATGTTTTTTATTTTCGAGTTTTCAGTGTAAAGCCAAAAATTGAGTATTCAATTCTTACCATAACAGCAGAGCAGACACATCATTGCGTTTTTACCTTTCCGCCTCCAAAACCAGTACTTGCGCCGCCGCTTCATAGTCAGTCCAGTCTTTTATTTAGAAAAATAAAAAATATCAACCCTAGATCTCTTCCTAATATCTATATTCAACCAATGACAGTGTTCATCCTCACTGTTGTCCAGCTTGTAAGGGTCACCTACCCGAGGCAAGATGTTTGTGACGGGACCTCCGGTAACCAGCCAGGCAGTCCATGTTGTGTCTGATTCCGAGGACAGATCTCAGTAGAAACAGCAGGTTGCGAAAGTTAGGTTTGCAACCAGGATGAAGGAAAAGTAACTAACAACTAGCACTAAAGTTTCACTTCCTTCGTGGAAGCAGTGGTCCAAAATACACCTCTGTTTAGAACTTTCTCCCCTTCCTTCCTCTAATTGAACAAAGAGACAGAGGAGACCCCCTGACAGGACGCTATGCTGAGACCTACTACAGCTGAGTACAAAAACACTGTAGAGGCAGACGAGTCTCCAACCGCAAACATCTTCTCATCCTCTTGCATATGGGATGTCCGTAATTTCGCAAAGGTGAGGGAAAAAAAAGCCAGCTTACACAATTTTCCCACACCTTCCTCTCTGTGAAGGTACTTCTTCAAAATCCGTCTTAGTTCCTTGGTTTTAGAGGTTGGAATAATCTTTTTTGACGTCAAAAGACTTGAGCTTGTAAGGTGCAGTTTCTGGGAAGAACTTCACCGGCTAACAATGCCAGTCAGGAGGGGGAAACGACACACAGGAAACTGGCTGGGGCATGGATGGAAAACACAGAGTGCCTTGGCTGAAACACAGCCATTATTTAGTCTTCTATTACATAGATTTGGACAATTAACACATGTTTGACCAAATTCATTGTATCAAACTTAGCCAAAAAGGTTTGGAGGTAAATCAAAAATAGATTTACAGTAAACTACAGACTCCATTACAAACTTCCATTAGATTCCATTAGAAACTGGCCTTGGGTGGTGTGTGACATGAAAAGGTGCAAATACACAAACAAGTGGTAACCAATAAAGGAAGTGTCAAAAGACTTTGTTCTAAGCCAAACTTTTTTTCTTGATACATTTGAAACATTTCAAAGCAAACAGTCTAAAAGTAGCTGTTTGTAAGTTTCCTCTCTCTACCTTATTGTTTTCCAGCAGCCATCTGTGAGAAATGGCCCCCTGCCTTCACAGAATCACAGGAATAGTGTGTCTGTGTGTTACAGTCAGACTATCTTTTACCAATTATCATTAATACATCGTGATGAAGGAAGTAAAATAGGGAGAGCAAGATTATGTGCTTTCAAATGGCTTAAAAGGGGCTTCTTGGTTCAATGGAGACAACTGTTGATGATGTTCTAATTGATTTGGGATCAGCAGCACAGTATCATAGCAGGAGGGAGTGGAAGGTTTCTTTGTTTCAAAGATTACATGAATCTGCACATGTCCACATCACACGCTGAGCATACTGTAAAGGTCCTCCTGCTGGTGAAACGTTTCTGAGCTTTTACCTCCACCTACTGGAATATTTGCAAACTGGAGAGCCTCAAATGTAATCCAAAATACTGTGTGCAGTCGCTGAGGGATATTACACAAACAGGTATCCGTTTCCTAGCGCAGCCCACACACAATCATGTCCGGGCAGAGACATACTTTTTTTTATCTCTTTCCCATGTGTGTTTGACTGACTACTGTTCTGCATCTAATGTGCCTGCAGGAACCAGCTGATTCCAGCCTCTATCCATCCATGGATCTCTTGCCTGTTTGGCCTTGTAGCAGAACCTTTATTCCTGGCTCAACCCCTCACCGGACCCCACCTTCTGCCCCTTGACCCAGCAGGCCTCACTACCAACCTAAACGCTAAATAAACCATCCTCTTATTAGCTCTCTGCCTCGTGTCTTGGTGTCTGCAATTGGGTTCACAATACTAGCTTCAACATATCATCAGGGCTGACATGAAATCAGATTTCCACCACACAATATAGTAACCTCAAGAATTCACGTATATTTATCAGTTATTATGCTAACAAATGCTAACTTTGTTTGTGTTATATTTGTATTTTAGGCTAACAAATAACACTTAAAATACGAGTGTAGGGAGGTTTAGAGAAAGTCTGTGATCAGAACTGTAAAAAAGCATCAAAAACAAAATCTATACTAAAGGTACTAGTAAGATTTCAGAGGCTCTGAATTATATACAGCAAGGATATTATCTTGTGTGTTCTTATAAGCGTCATATCCATATTTTATTTTTTAATATCACATATTGCAGCCAATTTCAATGTGTGCTACTGTATGCTGTGTGAATGAAGTTACATTTTTGTTATTGATGTGTCAACATATACGCTGTAGCATAGAAATAGCATTATATGTGAGATAAGCAAATATTTACTGATGATTAGTATAGCTCCCTTGTGATATTCTATTTAGTCAATATCACCTTTCACTGCTAATTTAAGGTTTAATCCATTTTGAAGGAACTGTTAACAATAAAATGAAAAGTCAGTCAATAAGTGAGACCACCACCACACACCTGCACCTTTCCACAGAACTGTAGAGACTACATGTTTACGGCTGAAGCAATAAAGCTAATAAAGATGTACAGTATGAGTGTGTGTACACACACTGACAGTGAAAAGTGTCACTATACACCCTCTCTCACAAAGCATTAGTCATTAGGTCTCCATTAAGCCAGGCCAAATGGAGACCTACGACTCAGTGAATCAATAAAGAGGTGGGAGAAGTATTCAGATCTCGTACTTGAGTAAAAGTAGGAATACTTTGTTACAAGTAAAAGTCCTGCATTCAAAATGTTACTCAAGTAAAGTACAATAGTATTAGCATTAAAACATACTTAAAGTACAGAGAGTAAAATGACTCATTATGCAGATTGGCCAATTTCAGAATAATATATAATGATATATTTTCATTATAATTATTGTTGCATTAAAGCAGCGTTTCTCAAAGTGTGGGGTGCACCCCACTGGTGGGGCGCAGAGATGTGATAGGTGGATCGCAAAATTAAAAATGTAAATGTTTTCTTTTTCTTTTTTATCACTGGTGGAATATCAAAACAACGACCCGGGGTGCAAAACGCATCAATGAAAGTGACCCTCTACCACACAAAACAACACCTGTAAATAACCCAATTTGTGTTCTTTGAAATTGAAAAGGATATTGCATTGTGTTTGTTACTTTTGTTGCAGTTGTATGTCTTAAGCGAGCGGACCATGGGGCGGTCTTGTCATAAAGTCCGCGATAATAAAGCCCACCCATTTAGAGGGAAGATATGATTGGTCAATTGTACTGTAATTTGACATTACTCTCTCGTTCAGTTACTACTACAGTGGGCCCTCTGTGAATTCATAGCTGGATGTCCAACAGCTCCTGTCTTCACCTCGCAGACAAGCTTCTTTCATTTAACCCTTCACATTCAAACAGAAACTGAATAGGCAGATTCAAAGGATTTATTTATTTGGAAATGTTATTTTAAATACAATTTAATCAAGACAATATTTTTGTATAATATCCCTCAGAAAGGGCCTAGAGGGCCCTGACGGCTCGCCACTGGTAAAAAATCTCTCATACACACATGTGAAACGCTCTCACAGACACACACAACAGCGTTGCAGTCGGGGAAGAAAAGCAATGTGGAGCGGCATCTCACCACTTCATAAGGAGTTTAACCGTGGCACTTTTCAAAATCCCATTTGTGTCCCCCCACTTTACAAATAGCCTGTGTATTATTATTTTTTAACGCAAGCCGTAATCGCCACGGAGGAGCACACAGCCTCTGTGAGAGAGAGAGAGAGAGAGAGAGAGAGAGAGAGAGAGAGAGAGAGAGAGAGAGCACACCTTTATCTATTTAATAAGTTGTAAAAAATAAAGTAAGAAATCATTCCAATGTGTAGAGGACAGTAAAAAAAAAAAAGGGACCCACAGACCCAAACAGCACGCAAAGGTTAAAGGTAGCATATCAATAATAATGTTAAAATGTGCTAAACATATACACTGCAAAAAAACTAAAAAGAGGAGTTAAAGTAGCTCACGACTTGTTTTGTTTTTTGAAAGTAGCTCTCATCCTAAAAAAGGTTGGAGACCCCTGTTATAGAACGATACATTTGACAATTTTAAGCTTGGCCTACCATTTTATTGGAGCAATGAGGAACAGGTGGGGCTTGAAAAGGCCCACCTGTTCAAAGTGGGGAATGACAGAAAAAGTTTGAGAACCACTGCATTAAAGTGTTCTCAAAGCTGGTAAAGGTGCAACTAGTTTGAATAACTTTGTATACAGCAGGGTAGCTTGTCAATTTACTCCAGGTGTAACTAAAGTCTGATTTAAGACTTGATTATATTTCACATCATTAATCCAAAGTAAAGTAAAAAACTAAATGTAGTGGAGTAAAAGTACAATATTTACCTCTGAATTATAATAAGTAAAGTACAAGTATCTCAAAATTGTATTAAATACAGTACAGCTGTGTCTTGTCTCTTGATTGGTCAAGTATGTATTTATGTTCTGGTATTTGTGGGTTCTTTTTACGATTTATGAGGGAAAGAGAGTTCTTGTCGTTTTTTGCACATGTCCAGTCGCCTTGAAAAAGGCTACTTTTGGTTTAAACATTTGTCTGTCTGCACTTGGGTCCATCCTTCGCTGCTCAACCTTAACTTAATGTTTTCTCAATTTCTCTTGAATGACCAAAAGACATCAGTTCAGCACTGTGAAGCCGACCGTTGAGCGGCCCGACCAAGCAAGGAGGCAGAGGCAGAGAGTTCAAATATAACCCGGTGTGGGCATTTATTCCTCATGGACACATGATTCACAGCCTCAATATTGCTGTCCACATGAACACAGTCAGCAGCAACGAGGATCTCACACACACTACCAGGAAACACAGAGCCTAATTACCCACAGACTAATCAACCAACAAGACACAGGTGAGTGGGGAGGAGACAACACAGGGCACCAGGTGCACACAATCAACAACAATGAAGCTATACAACCCGTAACGGAGGCCGAGATCACCTCCGTGACAAGCACCCTGAATCAATTCTCACAACGGGTCTGACTCAATCTTTGGATGGGAATGTGGTTTAAAGCACAAATAAAGAGAACTGATACAAATGCAGAGGTGCATCCACGGCACTGCATTTTTTGAACCCGATAGAATAAGCAGCAGTGTTCTCATTCCATCGCAACGGAACAGCATTTTACAAAACTGCTTCTAATTCATCAGTCAACTGGCATCACAGAGGTTGAAATACATCAACTAAGTAAGGCTTGGACGATTTTATCTGTAAATATTTAGGATTTGGTGTTTTCCCATACGTACATTTAGTTTTAACATTGTAGTTTGAGGAGTTAAAAATGTGAATATGAGACTTGTTACTTTTCTAACAATCCTTTCTTTGCTGTTTTACAGACTGCTAAACCAAATCCACCATGTCCGTTCACTGGAAAGCGTACCCAATAAAGGGTCGGACGACTGTAAGATACCGTTCTCTTTCCCTGCTTTTAAAACACAAATGATATGCATGACTACCTTATGTGAGCAAATAGGGGTGAAACATAATTTAAGCTTGTGTAATTTCAAAGCCTGCATGTGTTTATTGTCTTGTGTGTGAACCTTTTCTTTGAGCAGCTGTAGAAATGTTTAGTGCATGTGTGAAAACGTTTTGTGCACACAGATATAATTTTCACCTGTTAAAAGAGTTAATTTTGTAAATGTATTGAAGCTTGTAATATCTCATACACAGATACAAAATGTGTGTGCAGATCTCTCAGACTTACAGACTCAGACAAGGCTTTATGTTGAAGAAATTAATGTAATGATACATAGCTAAAACTATGTTTACTTGCAAATGATATCCGTGCACAAAACTGTTAAGAATTGTACAAATTCTGTCTACAGCTAGACAAATGTTAGCAAACATATGTAACAAATAAGCATATTTCTTTCAAAATATACTACAAATATTTTTGTCACACGTTTACAAAATGTAATGTACAATTGCATACTATGATTTGCTCACATACTTTAACCATTATTACTAAACAAAAAAAGTGACTTTTCTTAGGAAAGCCCTGTAATCCAGTCCAGTCGTCCTGTGCTTGACAAAGGAGACACTGATGAGAAGACGTACCCATATCTAAAGAACATTGGGTTTCCTTCTGTGGATAATGAAGTGGCCGGTCAGATGATCCAGCCTCTCAGTCTTGAAGCTTATGAGGTTCCACAGTTTCCAAGTCCTACACCTGCTGAGACTGTTCCAGACATGGCATCTCTTCATAAGGCCTTTATGAAAAGCATGCAGGACCTTTCTTTGGATGACGACACAGATTTAAAATGCCTTTCCAAAACAAGGTTTGGAAAGGAAACCATAAATGCCAAAAACATGAGGTTCCCTTCACTGGGTGACGACACCGAGTCAAGAAAGCATCCCAAAATGCTGCCTCCACGTGTCGAGGTTGTGCAACAGGTGGGAGACCCTCGGTTCAATCACCCAGACTTGTCCAACATCAGGTTTCCTGCTGCAGCTTTGGAGCGCTTGATGTCCATCACCGGCAACATCCATTTCCTCTGCCTCCGAGCCCTCAATAACCTGGAGTTCCACAATTCATAAGGCAGAAAGATGGAATAACTTGATTGTCTCTATAAATAAAAAGGGACCAATGCATTTTTGTCTCATGTCATATTAATAGTAAAACATTTATTAGTCACTACAAATAGCGCTAAACAACACCAGTAACCCAAAGTGAATCATTCTGCATCATACACACCGTGTTCTAAAATAGAACAAACACTTTCTTAATTTCTTTAGCATAGGCTAACAATTAAAAAGGAAATAACGCCATCCCAAATATGCGGCATATTTTCAAGAAATTAATAAAAACATGGTACAGTTGCAAAAATATGTAACAAATACAAAGTAACTGAACAACAGCATAGAGTAGGCAAAAGCATTGAATACAGAAAAGTATAAAATATTATGTAGAAACAACAAATATGTATATATGTTAAAAATGTATCCATCAAAGGAAATCTGGCTCAATATATGTTTATAGATTGATCTCTTGAGTATGATATCCTAAATGTTTTATCCTAAAGAACGTTGATCATTGGTAAAAAAAAAAAATTAAAAACATTACAGTAAATTACAGATCCCATTAAAAAAACAACCGTGCCTTGGGTGGTGTGTGACAAGAAAAGTGCTCAAGCACAAAGGGTTGGTGACCAGAATAGGAAGCTTCAAAATACTTTGTTTATAGAGGAATGTACTTATTTCAGTTCAAACTGTTTAAAAGTAGGTATTTGATCGTTTACCCTCTTAACCTCGTTTTTAATCAAGCAGAAAACTGTGAGAAGTATCCCCGTCTTTACAGAATCACAGGCATAGTGTGTATGTGTGTTACAGTTAGACTACATATTTTTTATTAATTATCATTAGTAAATCGAAATAAAAGAGGAAAAGCAAGATTATGTGCTTTCAAATGAAAGGGCATATTGGTTCAATGGAGACAACCTAATCAAAATTGACCAATAGGCACTTTCACACCAAGTACTTTGCAGTACTTAGTTCCTCGGAAGTCTTCAGTTCTGATGAACTAAAGAGCAGATCGCGTTCACACCAGAATAAGTCCCTGAGGGAGGATTAGGCAAAAGAAGCCATTGACGTCACTTCTTCTTCTTCTGCTTTGGGTTTACTGGCAGGCCGCAAACAACTTCACGGCGTATACTGCCACCGAAGTCCCCAGCCGGAAGTCCCCGGAGTTGGAACCTTTTTCTCCCCAGGAAAGTACATGCTCTCTAGCAGGGACTAAAAAGGGGTGAAAAGGTTCGCAAAAAAAAGTTCTAGTTCCAGATCTTTTTGGTGTGAACGCAAAATCCCAGGAACTATCGGAACTATTCCTGGAAAAAGTACTCGGGTGTGAAAGCGCCTACAGTATGTGGATATTTTCGAATTGATTTGGGATCAACAGCACTGTATTATGGCAGGAGGGAGGGGATGGTTGCTTTGTTGCAAAGAGTACAAAAACATTTTCTGAGCATTTACCTCCACCTACTGGAATATTTGCAAACTAGAGTCCTTCAAACTTAATCCTAAATACTGGCGTGTGTTTGTGTGTGGGTGGGTGGTTGTGTGTGCAACAGCTGAGGTTGCACACACACTGTTATTATTAGCTGAGCAAACCAAACGCCTCCAAACACAAAATTATGTCCAGACTGAGACATTTACAGACTAATTAATTGTGGGGAAATATTCTAACATTCCATAATATCATATGTAAAAAGTAATGTATTAACAAAGAGTAATATTAACTTCAGGGGTTTTTTCTGACCTTTTGCTTTGGAAACTACAAGAGAATGCTTTGAGAATGTGTCAATTTGCAATAATCGGACAGTTGGCACATGTCATTTAGTCAAATGTTGTGTCGTAAAGTCATCAAGTTCACTTTCCCTTAAGCCTCTAAAGGCCGCTACACACCAACCTGAGACCAAAGAACGCGTACCGAAGGCGTCCCGACTTTTACGTCCGCTACGTCGCCTGCGTCGGCTACGCCGCCCGCCTACGCGCAAGCCTACACCGCCTGCCTACGCCGCCTGCCCACGCCGCCTGCCTACGCCGCCTGCCTACGCCGCCCGCCTACGAACACACCGCAAAGACTTCAGCCGACGGCCAAGTAGCACGTACGAACTGCGCATGAGTGAGTGGCAATAACTCTCCTTACCAGCAGGCGGCGGTAGTGTGTGTTTGTCATTCAAAAGAGGCAACCGGAAGACAGACTGCGTGATAACCGAGAGATGAAGAACAGACTGCGTGATATAAACAAACAATAAATAGCGTGTGCGTTCCATTTTCACTCTACAACGAGAAGCTCATGGGGCTTTCCCGAACCTGTGTCGAGAGCTGGAGTTAAATCTCAGATTTGCTTTCTTAATAATTTGTTTGGGTCCCTCATTTCCGTTTTGCTTCTCATGCACTGTTTCGCTAAGCTGAACAGCCAATCAGAGTGATTTCTTTGGCCAATATAAATAAAGCGTCGTCTCATTTCCAATGTGAAAAGAACAAAGAGAACAGGAAAGTGTAGGGAAACACAGTTAACATAAGTATACCAAAAATAATCCATGAAACAAATAAGTAATTCCTTAGTTAAAGAAGGAAAATCACATAAATCTAAATGCAATATTGAAATAAAGCTATAACTTTAAATTTAAAAGAGAACATTCTCAATAAAAATAACTCTTCATCAAGAGCAGGTTTAATAATGTTGTAATGTTTAAAATACATTGAAAACATTGAATTTAGGGTTATTTGCTGTTTTACATGAATTCAATCATACATAATACTTTTTGTAGTAGTTGAAGCAAAACATGTTTATAAAATGAACTTTTATCATGAATCGCCTTTTATACAAAATTGCTATAAAAGGTGAGTATCAATAGTAAGAACTGAATTTTATAAATTGTCTGGTGTTACTAGAAGTTGTTGTGTGTCTGAATGTGTAAATATTAACATTCATGAATAAATAATGTTCTTTTTGGATGATATCTATTCTGAGAAGAAGCAGGTCGAAAGGAAAAACGTTCAAATTATACTTTCCGGACTCAATTTCCAATCACACATGAAGCAATATTTCTCCATACCAGGGGCTATGACTTATCAGTAGTGAATAATTTATGGTTCGGAAATGCAAACATATAAATAAATAAATCATCTTTCAGCCATCATTAACTGATCTGCATAGAGGAACCATTATGACATGAAGTGAGTTAAAGCCAGAAGACAGTGAGAGGGTTCAGCTCAGGATGAATGGGCACCAGTGCAGCAGAACAATAGCAGAAGCAGTAGGCCAGCAGGCCACACAGCCTCTGATTCATACAGTCCCACTGCCTCTATAGCACACAGAGCACAAGCAGGATCATTGTTGGAGAGTGATACAGCTGTCCTCACTCTAACACCAGCTCAAACATACATGCTGAGAGCTATTTGTGATTGAAACACAAATTAAATGTTACTTCATGTGTTAGTTATAAAAAATATACTAGGGTGAAAACAATGTCACACACAAGAACAAAACAAATAATCCTCTTTATGATGGTTTCCAAAGAGAGTGTGGTTTATGTGGATTTATATTGCACCTTTGTGCAACCCGACTCTGTTACACAAGAGCAGATGGGAAAGTATTGCAGTTTGATTTCAAAGAGGATAAAAGACTTGCTGCTAACTATCATTTTGTCCAGTAGGAAGGGACCAAAAATAGACATAAATGAACAAATAGTCTTCTTGGGCACAAATTGGACGGCCTAGATTTCAACTTTATTCCGCTTGGTTGATTCTTCTAAAACATACACAGAGATATAGTCAAAACTACAGAGTATGCTAAATAATGATAAGAGTAATACTGCTTATCTGAAATGATATCCTGCATCATTAGAAGTCGTATTTATCAAGTCAAACGGAAGAAATTACTATCTAGCTATGGCAAGGGAAATCAGGTTGCTTATCTGTTTTCTTCGGTGCTTGAAATCAACCCGGTTCATATCAAGGGTAGTTACATTTATACAAAAACATCGGGATGGATATATTTACTATAGCTCAGTAATGAAACTATGGGGCTACCATTTAGACTATGGAACAATGACAAGGGGAAGTGTATGATGGTATCCAAAGATACCATCATACACTTCTCGAGCTTCGAGCAATGTAATGGTAAACACACATAATAATGGGTATCCAAAGAATGCAGAATTCCATCAAGTCAAAATGTCCAATTCTACAATGTCAACAAAACAAGTAAACACAAGTGCATGTATCCAGTTCACCCTATGATTTGTATCCGCTACAAAATGGATTGGGCTCTTCTTTGGCCAATGCCCCAGCTACCATCAACTTTCATGGACATCAGGCCATAATCCTTCTAAGTTCTTAGTTACCAACACACAAAAAGCCAAACTAAAAAAAACAGACCTCCTTGGCGAAGACAATTGGGCTATATGTTGCACATTGACCACATTATTATTCATCCCTGTACCTAATAGAGATGTCCATAACTAAAGACATTTTGGTCAAGTAACACTAATCAATATGCTAATGTTTACATGTATACTTTCTTTTTCATTCTAATGATCTATTTACCAATGTGTAAAGAGCAGGACAAACTCAATAATACCAGTATATTAACAATACTGGTAACAGTGCAATAATGAGGGCAGGTGACGATAATTACACAAACTTAGCCACAGTATTGCGAACAGACATTGATTTACTGACAGATAATATCTCTAGGTATTTTATTGTTTACCTCACTTCCAGACATACAACTCATTACGTGACTGCTGACAGACAATTGTTCCTTGTGATATGAAGGCACCGTACCAACCACAGAGCAAAGTTCAAATCAAACTGCAAGTGCACTGAAGTGTCCTCAGCTGCATGTTAGCACAAATATACAGCAGAGTACAAGATAAGACTAGCCCCTCCTGCTTTAGTAGGTCATGCCAAGACAGCACAAAGTACTGACAGGTATTTGGATAAAAACAATTCTGAGAAATATTTACTGATAAATCATAATAAAGCTTGGGCAAACTTTAAGGTAAAGCTACCAGACTGCAGCTCTGCATAGGTACATCTGGAAGCCAGCATGGAGACCAATCCAAGGACTTTAGAATGCTTTAAAACTGATACACAACTGCTCAGAGATATCTACATGTTCCTGAACGTTGCAAACATGAGTAGACAAACATCTAGGTCTTTCTACAGAGTGGTGTTCTCAGTATGAAGAAACCTGTGCCCTCCAGCATGTAGATGGATACACAACAGGCTGAGGCTTGCCCCTGATCCTTCATACCTGCTGATCAGCCAGCAAGTCAGAGGTGGTGTGTAAACATGGGCTCTAATGTAGGTGTGTTACTGTGGGGCTATTCCATGCTTTCCCAACCAGACTGACAAAAACACATGATGTCTAATACAAGACCTGTCACAGCCATAACACTGAGTCACCAGAATGCCAGTTAAATTACTTTACAGCCAGTAATAACTCTTCATGCTCTAACACTGAGCTGGACAGGAGAGTGCACAAGGAAGTTTTCATTTTAAGTAGGCGAATTAAGAGCGGGTAAGACACAAAATGTGATATATAGAGAACAAACAAAATCTGCATTTAAGGAATGATATATTATGTGTTTTACAATAAAACACCATAACGCACATTAGGATAACTTGGAAAGTTTTGGGAGGGCACAGTTGTGTTGTTGCATTGCTTAGAAACCTACCTGTTTCTAGCAGATCCTCAGAGTCCAGACTCAGTTGTTTCCTGCGAAAAGCGACCCTGTGAAATCTGTCCATTCTTCAATTAGATGTTCTCCGATCCACCATTGAATTAGTCAACTGAAACGCATTCAAAGTGACCGGAAATAACTATTAAAAGTTTAAGAAACGCGGTCCACCGCTTGCGGGAAGTGGCACATCCAGCTGCCCGACGGCAGCCCATCTGCGCCTGCGCGGGTCAATAAGTAACAACAAAAAAACACCTGTACACATGTGGGTGTCAAATCCACATGTTCTACTATTGTCTGAAGAGTGTCACCTTGTTTGGGGTGTTTCCTTAGCCCCGCCCTCTCCCCCTCATTACATAATGGTGGTGCGGTGCTGACCTCCTTATTACACACAGACACACACAATGTACTGTTGGAGAAACACACACAAACTATATTTTTTATCATGTTGATAATCTTTTGTCACACTTTTTTTGGATATAAAAAGTCAGAATTAAGATATATTTTTAAATGATTAGAATATATGTTACAGGACAGTTATCAAGATGTTGATTAAGTGAATGAAGTCCTTGTGATCTAAGTGGAACACTAAGTCATGTTTATAAGAAGATATAATTATTAAAACAAATCCTATTCTGTGAAATGATCATTCATTCATTATATGTAATTATCCATTAGTATTTAAAATGATAATTAATTAATCTAAATGTTTTTAATTATTTGGGCAGAAATTGTATCCCATAAGGCATATATTCAGCGTTTCACCCATACAATATGTTGTTGGATATGCAGTCAAACAGACAAGCTCCTTTAGAAATAAGCAGCATCATCATAGTTATCTGGCGAATAGTATATTTGTATTGTTTTTATGTTGAGTATTAGTTATGTCAAAAGCAGATCAAATATGTATTTTCTTTACTTTCAGTTTTGTTGAAGGGTGTACAATGAATACACTCAGTATGATCACTGATGGATGTCCTTCTTATGATCAGATAAGCCAGCAATATGTGCTAATGTCTCCTGATACCTCATCCTCTGTCTGCCACAGATTACTTTATTTCTCAGTACTGATTCAAATCACAGCCCTTTGTCCTTCAAAAGAACCAATCTCTTGATCTCGACTACTCTGTGTAGTGTGGTGCAAAAAACAACACAAGGATTAATGTCTAATCTGTTCGGTGCTGTCTTTGTGAATGCATGACCACAGCAAGTTTGTGTAGGTCGGTATAATGCTGCGATTGAGAAACAGACACAAACACAAAGTCACATACAAATCCAAGGACAGGTCTTATATTTACTTGTGAAACCAATTAAACACATTATTTAAATGGAGGAGAAACTGTTAAACGCACTGTGGTACAGCTTTTGTTATTTTTTCTTTCACTGGATTAGTCTCTCTCCATCCACTTCTATATTGTGCAAACAAACCAACAGAGTTAGGTCACCAATGAGCCTGCGTGGGTTCAGATGCTACTTTTGAACCACAAAAGTTTTCATCACTCTGTTGTTGCATAAATAACAATCTACAGAGTTAACAAAGACAAACCGAAGAAATATACACACACCGAGAACAGAAAGAGTCCACTCATTCATCGCTGATGTAACAGAATTGCTTTTATCCGGCATTACAACACAATACTGGCTATGTAGTATACATTTCATATCCATCTGGCAAAAATATGTATTCAGTGCAACGAGAACATTAGGACATTATGAGAGTATAAAGACAAAGAGATGGGACTTCAACTATATATGCAACAAACGTCACACATCAGATCCATTTCAGTCCGAATCGGCCCCTCTGTGATCAAAGCTGTTTTCCAAAAAGATATTCTGTCTTGCCATTCTTGTCTGCCTGCTAATTCGTTTATGGTGATGGGAATCAGATCAGTCCACGACCGGCACTACTATAATGCATAGAGCATAATTGTGCTTGAAGTACTGCATACTGTTTGAATGAGTAGTAAGGAAAGCTGGAAAGGGAGATGTTACAGTGACGGACACATCTAAATTCAGATATTGAAAATGTCATTTCTGTCACAGCTGGGACCAAAGGTCAGAGTTTCTGGGATTTTGGCCAATATAATTAAAGAGAGAAGACAGGGAATACTTTTTCATGAGAACATCATGTTGATATGACAGTGACGGTAACTCCAGAAGAGGCACACCTTTGGGGACTCCTCAGCTCTTGACTAATATTTAAAAAAGATCAGTTCACTGTGCAATTCAAATGGCAAAAACCCAGGCCAACAGCCGTAGTTTTCATCTCAACCACTCAGTCTCTCTTCTATCCCAGACCCTGCATAGATCTGAGCTACATACCATTCACAACCATGTCACTAGAGTCTGCTGCAAAAATAAATACAAATAATAGGAGGTATAAAATATTCTATATGCACATGATTTGCAAAAAAAGATCTTTGTATAAAAAAACACAATCATTCTAGACTAGTAATGTTGCAAAGGTAGCTGAAATCCACTCACCAATTCCACCACAATAAACTATTCTCTTGTATATTGTTTCCCCTCCATTAGTCTGTCTGCATCTTCAAAACCAAATGTACTCTACAATCCTATTTGGCATACATATGTTTTGATTACTATTATTCTGACAAAATCTACAATGTAAACTGCTGTATCGTACGATTAGACAAGTTTTAATGACTGTTTTTAGCTTAGACTTTGCTTTGTTAAGGAATATCGGCCATGTACAGAAGTAAATGTGCTAAACCGTCTTTGATTAATGCATTCTTCAAAACAGCAGTGAAACACCTCATGATTTTCATTTTGAAACGGACCAACAAATACAGAAAAAAACATTCCATAATAAATACCTCAGAATCTTGACACAAATCAATATGTAAATAAATAATAAATAGAGTACATCAATTATAAATAACTAGTTAAGGAAAGATTCCAATGATTTTTCACTTGTTTTGCGCTTCAGTTCAGTCCTTTCCAGGACAGGATGAAAAGAGCATCCTTTTCTTCTGCGACCCAGGTAACCAGGAGGCCTGCAGAGGACCAGACCATGTAGCGATTAGGGGGGGTCACATTGGTCAGTAAGCACCAGATGGGACTGCTGGGGGGAGTTAAACTGAGGGAACCCCCATCCAGAGTGTCTTTGTCTCTGCATGACTCATACAAGACCGGGCCCTGGCCCTGGCCTGGAGCAGCGGATTAGGTGTCGGGGGGCAGGGGGTGCTGGGCCAGGCAGACATGAGGGTCGCAGGGGGAGAGAAGGCTACTTTTGCTGGACAGGACTGCACGTTGTTCCTGGAGGTCTGCCAAATATTTAGGACTGTAGGAATGCAGAGAGAAGAAGTACGATTAAGTGAAAATACTGGTAATTAGAGGGTTACAGAAGAAGGAAACAGTCGCTGGCAGAATCAATAAAATAAATATTCAACATGTGAAAAGGGTACAAAAGACTAGCATGGTAATCAAAGGAAAAGTTTTAAGGAAATTGCCTTTTTTGCCCAAGGTTGAAAGGAGAATATAGACGCTCTGGTATGCTAAATGTAAAGCTATTGCTAGGAGCCAATTAGCTTAGCATAGCTCAAAGATAAGAGAGTTGTGAAATAGCTAGCATGGCTCTATCAAAGGTAACTAAATCATCGTAGTTAACTTCCTGTGGTCTGTTGTCTTTGTGAAAGCAAAGATTCCAGGAAGTGAGTGTGCAGGGCTAAACCCACATAAAACACATAATTTTTACATTATTTGTATGAAGACTAGTGACAAAATAGATAATACTTTTTGAAATCCTTGTCGTTGGATTTGTTACCTTTGGACAGAGCCAGGCCTAGCCTAATTGTAAGTCGGCAAAGTTAAGCTAACAAGCTAAAAACAGCTGCTATATGTTTAGTGTAAGCAGAGAGTAAAGCTTACCATTATTAGTTGGCAACAATTCAATAAACCTAATTTCCAAAAACAATTCCTTTAAAATCACGCAGAGACAAGGAAAGTGCTGTTCACATTATACGTCACGACAAAGTATAAAGTGGGAACAACAAAAAACGATTGGGGAGTATTCGCTAACCAGCACGACAGTGAAAAATGGCCTTAGATCTATCAGCAGTGTTCTAGTTGCCGTCACCGTGTATTACTTCCTTAGTCCATTGACACATATTTGTTTGAAAAGATGGATATGCTGTCGTCCAGTCTGTTGATAGCTCAAACACTACTGTCAACAGCTTTTGAGTCGACTAAGGATGCTAATTAAAGCTACTGGTTAAGTGGTATGTCTATGTGAAAAGAGAGAAAACTATAGTGTACATTAAAGTTAACAATGAACTTTGTTACTCTATTTATTCTTGATATCATGTTTTAGAATATCTTTTTTTAACGAATGGGACAATTAGCGGTTCATATATTGACCATCAGGAAAGCATGTGAAGAAAACTGCCATGCAAAACTTAAACATACAAAATGTATCTTCTACAGATACAGGTGTGCAACCAGAAAATATGTGCGTAGTAAATATAATGTGAATGGCGTGTAGATAGAGATAGATAGAGATAGATAGATAGAGATAGAGATAGATAGAGATAGATATAGAGATAGATAGATAGATAGAGATGGATAGAGATAGATAGAGATAGATAGATGGATAGATAGATGGATAGAGATAGATAGAGATAGATGGATAGAGATAAATAGATAGATAGATGGATAGAGATAGAGAGATAGATAGATGGATAAAGATAGATAGAGATAGATAGATAGATAGAGATAGATGGATAGATAGAGATATATAGATAGATAGAGATATATAGATGGATAGAGATAGATGGATAGATAGAGATATATAGATGGATAGAGATAGATAGATAGAGATATAGATAGATATATAGATAGATAGATGCCAATGAGCTTACCACTAGCAGGTTCTACAGCGTGTTACCTGCGCGCTAGGGAGGCTCTCCCTCGCCTTAGTTGAGGGGAGAATGACGGTACTGAGGCAGCAGGCTGCTGACAATCTACAAGAAACTGATAAATTAGACAAATATACAGAGTGGTAACACTCAGGGTTAGACATTAAGGACAGAGAAAACACGGAGGACAGGAAAGGGGAAGACCTTGTCAGCAACAACGAGACTGCTACTGGTTTGCTACAATAACATCATTTAACCTACATAATGTAGAAAATGATCAACCTCATTTTGTTTTGGATAACACCATTTCTGCGGTGGAAATCGGTGTTTCAATATACAGAAGCCTATGAGAAAGCAGAACAAGAGAAGAAATATCAGCAAACAGAAGACGCAGAAAAATAAATACTTAAATCGTAACTCAACCAGTCTCATCTGATCACACTGACAGTCTCTGGCAAGTGGCGAAACACAAAGAAACACATATGGATATATTTACAAATACACACACACAGACTTGAACATCCAATATCATATGGATTTGTCCAGCACAAAAAGAGATGGAAAGACACAGAGGGGATAATATTGAACAATCCAGCCACAATCAACTCCAGGTCACCTGCTGCTCATGGCTCAATATAGTTACTTAACTCTACACCAGTCATGCTTGTCAGTGCTCCCTTAACATTTAAAAAATGGTTTGTTTACATTATGTTGTGTTATATTAAAATGTTATTTGCTACAATACTTTAAAGGACAGGGAGAGATATCAAAAGGCATTTGACAGGAAAGAGAATGGAAAAGTTCTCAGACACTGCTATCTGGTGGAGAACACAGGAAACACTGTGAGAGAGGATTATTTAGACATTGGCTGTCGGTGGAAGAAGTAGTAGAGTTAGTTTATCCTCTTGTTTTCTTATGGATGATACATGTGGGGTAAGGGGAAAGTGAACAGGGGACAATCAAATAGAAGTTTGAGGCACAGAGAGGAGGTCTGACTGGTTTCCATACTACTCTTGACAACATATTCACCATGTAACTCCTGTCAAACGCTTTTTGACAGATCTCTAGGTGTGACAAAATAAGGCATGCATTAATTCAAAGAGGAAATATCATTCAACAACAATACTTATGGTTTAGTAACTTATTAGGAAAAAAACAACAGTTCATATTTTTAGAGTTTGCCACATGGAGGCGCTGTGAGTTACTGTATGCTGAAGCAGAGGCTGCAGGCATTGCTTTGTTTGGTTTTTAGTCGGAAATACTTCCCAAAACTCTAGGAAATGTATCATAATGATAATCATAATGTGATCATCATTATGGCAGCAGCTATTCATATGCCTGATATGAATATGTGTGCTGTTGTTTATTCTAAAATGCTAAACAGTCCAATCTTCTCAATACAAAAAAGATGCTCAGTGGTGTTTTGTGGATGGAGTAAGCTGCCAGTGCTCCTTCTTCCTGAGTGTTCAAACGTTAGATATGTGAAACCAGTTTTTCCTCCTCTCTGTATCCCACCTTCTGGGAACTTTCTACAGACAGTATAGGATAATGGTGCTGGGTGATGAGTCATCGCCTTCGTCGGATGTGAGGAGATACTGGGGAAGGGCTACGGGTTCTGGGATATGGTGACAGACGACCTAAGTCTTGTCTTGAATAAAGGAGACGTCTGAACTCTAAGGTTAGCCGCTCAGGGTCTACCATGATGGGCGGGGTGCTTGGAGACAAATAAGAGTAACTGAGGTTCGGTTGAAGAGTTGTGTCTGAAGTCCACGCAGACATGGACGGATTAGTAAGGGTCAGGGAGGTGTTCAGGGTGTGGGTGGTGATCAAGGAGGGGCTTTGGACTCTCGTGGGACTGGAGGGAGCTGTGAAGGCGCCTCTGAGACTTACTTTGGGCGGGCTGCTTTTCATCCTGGGTACTTTAGCGCCGCGGCCACGGTAAGTCTGCTCGTGGTCGAACTCCAGATCCTCCAGCCGTTGGGTCAATGCCAGTTTCTGCTGGATGGCCATGCGCAGGAGGGAGTTCAGCGTCTTTTTCTCATCCTCTGCTGCTGACAGCTGCCTCTGCATATCATCCAGCTGGGTAACATATTCATCACATCTACATGAAGAGAGAGGATGAAGATACAGAGGGGAAACAAAGATTCAGCAGGGGAGTTCAAATCCTTGATTTATATTTAAGGACAGATCAATTTCCCAGCTTAGTGGTCTCATATGTGTTTTCTTACCTTGTGGCAAACATTGCCCTAAGAGACGAGAAGGTGGCGGCGTCTTCTTTCAGAGCCTTCAGCTCGTTCCTGAGCTTCATCATGGTCTCTGTCACCATCGTCTTTTCGTTCTCGTACTTGCTCTTCAAATTTGCCAGTGCACCCTCTGCTGTCTGAAATGTGAATGATGTAATATTATATTTCAAAACTAGGCCTAATTTGATGTAACATTAAATGAGGTACCTATCAATGGTCAGCATTTATACAGTAGATGGCAATTAGGAGAAAAAGACAGGTGTACCAGTACGGTAGCTAATTAATGTACTGCTTTGGATGGGAGCGAAGCACAACTTATTTGATCCAAAAGGAGAAAAGCATTGGTGTCCATCGCAGTGCATTGTTTAGATCTATACTCGTACTCCTCTATGTTTCTCCAAAACTGGGGCATGTTGACCGCCATCTACAGTTGGTTGTACTGAATGTGTACATTATACAACCAAACGTTCATCTCAACTAAGCTTTTGTATGACATATAAATCCTCTTTTACCTGTTTATTGGCCTTCAGCACCAGCCTGAGTGTGGCTATCTGCTCTCTCTTGGTACTGAGCAGCGACTTCAGTTTGAGTATCTCCTCCATGCACAGCTCCTTGTCCTTGTCAAGCATTGGCGCCAGCTCCCTGGCTGCAGCCCTCTGCCTGGACAGCTGCAGCGAGCGGTCCACAGCCCTCTGGAGGTGTTTGATCTGATCTCTGATGATGGGGTTCAGGTTGTAGATATTCATAGGCTCCTTCCGCAGGTCTCCACCTGCTTCAGAGGGCACTGGAGATGGGCAGGGAGAGATGCTGATGGATGGAGATCCCATGGGGTTGCGACTGGGGCTGCTGTGACAGGATGTAGACTCCCCTTGGTTGGTTGTTTTCTCATTGTGATGGGCATCTTTGGATGGGGAGTCCAGGGGGCTACGTGGAAGCTCAGAGGAAGAGCAGGCTGCAGATGCTGCAGCGAGGCGTCGAGCCAGGCGAGGAGAGAGCAAAGCCCGGTGGTCGTCAGAGCCTTTGAGGCTGCCGCTGCGTGTGATGCGGCTCTGGCGGTAGTAGTCCAGCATAACGCGGTTGGGCGTCTCGTTGTTGCACAGACAGACGTGGTGGTAGAGCTGCGCCAGTTCCTCACTGAAGGTAACCAGCTCATCCTGCGCTGTGTTCAGCATGCCCTGGCTCTCGGAGGCTGTGCTCGTGGCTGTTCGTAACTCTGTCTCCAGGCTCGAAACCCTCTCTCGGCTTTCCCGATAACTACGCTCCAAATGGGTTACCTCCTTGGAAGAAATCAGTTGGACATTTGAAACATCACAGGGTGCAAACAAGAATTGATTGAAGTTTATATCCTCCCATATGCAGCGATAAAAACATAAATCCACATACCTGTTCACTCAGTGCCTGGGCCCTGTCGTCACTGTGGCCCTCTCCCTGCCCCTCCACAGCCTGGTTGTACTTCTCCTTCAGGGCCTTGAGCTCCGCTTTTAGGTCGATCACCTCCGTCACCGCCACCTTGTACTTACACTCCAGGATCTCAAAGCCGTGGATATCGGGGTCGCGGTGGCCATTAGCTGGTGGTGAGGACCCACCATCAGGCTTCTCACTCTCCTGAGCGTCATCAAGCTCTTTTTCTCCGTTCAGACATTTCATGCCGCTGACGTGTTCCATGAGGCGGTGGACGCGCTCGTTCTGCTCGCTCAGCGCGCCCTGTGTGTGATGCAGCTGGGTCTGGGACTCCTGCAGGTTCATGAGCAGCGCCGACTTCTCACGCTCCACCTGAAGGACAGGGGATGATCCAGACAATGAGGGTACATGTTTGCAAATATTTGATATTCATGTTCATGCGATACAAGTAAAAGGCTTTACGATACAATGAAATAGGGTTAAAATGTATTGTCATATCAAGTCTGAAATGTGTCTTGCATCAAACAGTAGCTCCATTTGCTTTCTTTACTTTGTTGATATATGTATTCTTGTTTAATACTTTTAAAGTTCAGACAAACCAACTACAACCAATCACAATTTAACCTAAAAAAAAAAAGAATTGCTGAGTGAGTAATTAGTGAGTGTTTAGATAGAAAGGCACACTAAAGCCACTAATCTCATTTAATATTTCCCTGAGGAGCTCAGCTAGGGAAAAAATGAACAGTAATGACTAAACTAGATTTCAGCATGAATCTAATCTACCTTTGATGTCTATGTCGGGGGGAGGGTGTGTTGCATACAGGTGACTCAGTGCATAAGTGACTGTCAGAGGAACATACTGTATCTCCTACTCTATATTATATAAGCCCCATATTTATACTCTGTTTATTTGGAAGTATCCTATCACAATGCATAGTAACAGTGTGACACATTTAGAAATGTACAGTGCCAGTGGACAAAAAACTTCTCTGACATTTTCCCTTCCTCATTTGGACGTCATTTCCCAGTTGGGACTATTTCTGTCCCGTTATCTCTTAAGTAAAGCAGAGTGAAGTCAGTTTCTGACTCTGCATCTCCTCCCTCTGCCTGTAGGATGGTAATCACCCTGACAGGACTCCCTACAGCACAAGCGAATGTTCTTCCTCTTCTGCTGGAATCTGTCTGCTTTGCTATGATTAGATTCATCACTCCCGCTAGTGACATTAGCAGAGCGTTCATCATAAAAAAACACATGATATATAATGGACATTGGCCCAAATGCATGAGCAAAACGACTCCGATATCTCTATCATGAGTGGTCTGCAAAAATAATTGAAATATTATGTTTCAATATCTAGTCTAGTTCAACAATGTCAATGTTACATTCATGTATGGTATTTCATTTATTATAATTCTATATTGTGCCATGTATCTACTATCTAGTATATGGCTATTTATATATATATAAGGGCGGCAGTGGTTCAGTCTGTAGGGATTGGACTTTGAACCGAAGGGTTGCCGGTTCACGTCCCGATCGGACCAAAAATAAGGAGTGTGTGCTGGTACTGGAGAGGAGCCAGGTCACCTCCTGGGCCACTGCCAAAGTGCCCTTGAGCAAGGCACCTAACCCCCAACTGGCGCTGGCTAGACTAGCTGCCTCCGCTCTGACCTCTCAACTGCATGTGTGCATATGTGTGTGTATTTTTATATGTATGTGCATGATTTAAAAAGTGTGCACTGTATGTACCTGTATAAAAACGCATGTGTGTGTACGACAGAGTGGAAACTGAATTCCCCCCTCTGGGGATAAATAAAGCTCCATCTTCTTCTTCTTCTTCTTCTATATGTGGTATATGTTTACCCTTTTTCAAACATATATATATATCCTGCTAACTGAGTACCTTGCTGCCAGACCAAATTATGTTGTGTTTAACATACAATGATAAGCATCTTGTCTTTATCATCACTTGGTTTTAAAGCCGTTTCATAA
This sequence comes from Notothenia rossii, assembly GCF_949606895.1. Taxonomy (NCBI): domain Eukaryota; kingdom Metazoa; phylum Chordata; class Actinopteri; order Perciformes; family Nototheniidae; genus Notothenia; species Notothenia rossii. The sequence goes on along the minus strand of NC_136903.1, from coordinate 25,917,634 downwards.
TTTGTTTTGGTAACACTTTATTTTGATAGTCCATAGTTAACACTCTATAAGTCATCAGTTGACATTCAACAACACTGTTTCAACAGACAAGTAACATGCATTCAACTAACTGCCAGTAGAATATACATTAACCATTAGTTGATGATCAACAGATAAGCAACTAAAGTTCAGTCTATTACATTAAGCAATAGTTGATGATCAACAGATAAGCAACTTTAGAGTTTAGTTGACTATCTGTTGATCGTCAACTAATCTAGAGTTGACTATTAGTATACTTTTAGTAGGTTCTCCATTAAGCGTTTGTAGGCATGTGTTAGGACTATCCAATTAAAGTGAAAAACAGTTGAGAACAGTAGAAAGTCTATAACCTATCAACAGAACACATACATTCATCCACTAATTATATGCAACAGACATGGGAATAAAGCGAAATGTTTTGCACAACTGATCACGAACACTGGATAACTGAAGTCAATACCAGGCTATAAAGCACAGTAGAACAAACACTATACAAAGCAACAGCTCATCCCCTTTTCTGTCAGGTAATTTTGAATGTGGGTTGAGCGTTGTTGTTGTTGTTGTTGTTGTTGTTGTTGTTGTAGTAGGGGGGGAGTTTTTTCATTTTGGAAAGCTACTTTGGGGAAGTTTTTTGGCGACCTGTTAATAATTATGTTTAGATGTCCTTTAGTAGGATTGAATGTGGTTCACAACTGTTCAGTTTTTACTTGTTGTATATTATTAAAATAAAAAAGCTTTCTTTCTCTGATATGCTGTGTATAGTGTTTGTTCTACTGTGCTTTATAGCCTGGTATTGACTTCAGTTATCCAGTGTTCGTGATCAGTTGTGCAAAACATTTAGCTTTTGTCTGTTGCATATCATTAGTGGATGAATGTATGTGTTCTGTTGATAGGTTATAGACTTTCTACTGTTCTCAACTGTTTTTCACTTCAATTGGATAGTCCTAACACATGCCTAAAAACGCTTAGTGGAGAACCTACTAAAAGTATACTAATAGTCAACTCTAGATTAGTTGACGATCAACAGATCGTCAACTAAACTCTAAAGTTGCTTATCTGCTGATCATCAACTAATGCTTAATGTAATAGTCAACTGAACCTTAGTTGCTTATCTGTTGATCATCAATTAATGCTTAATGTAATAGTCAACTGAACCTTAGTTGCTTATCTGTTGATCATCAACTAATGCTTAATGTAATAGTCAACTGAACTTTAGTTGCTTATCTGTTGATCATCAACTAATGCTTAGTTACTTGCCGGTTTGAACGGTGCTGTTGAATGTCAACTGACACATGTCAACTGATGCACTGTTGACATGCTACTAAATGTCAACTGATGACTTATAGTCTTATAGACTATAGAGTGTTAACTATGGACTATCAAAATAAAGTGTTACCGGAAAGGCACTACTTCAAACTGAAATGCAATATATTTGCCTTCTAATGAGCTTGAGTGCCACAGTAAATTGTCTTGGGGTTAGTGTTGGTAACAGCTATAAAGCAGATACATTTTTCCAGACAGTAACTGGACACATAACCAATGTGATCAAGTGGTGTCAGTACTGACCTTGAACATAACATTCAATATTAAAAAATGGCTAGCAGCTAGCATAAAAAGCCTGCTATATTTCCTTATGACCCACCTGTAGTAGCTGCTGTTTGAGCTTCTGTATCTCGGACAGGTTGAGTTCACTGAACAGGTCCGGCACCGGGTGCAGGCCTTCTCCTTTCCAGCCCGGTCTATACTCCCCGTTCATTTTAGCCAATCCGGTGCCTGTGTGAACATGACCGTTGCGACGATTGCTGTCCTCGTTGTTGCCGTTAGCAGCAGGCATGGCGCTGCCGTTGGTGATGTTGGTCTCCTCAGGGAACTTGAGACCCTCAACGCCAGTGACGGTGAGGGCCAGGTGGGCCCCTGCTCCGTAGACACTGTCACTCAGGCTGAGGTGGTGGGCCAGCTCCTTCCTCAGATTGTTCTTCTGCTCGCGCTCACTCTTTAGGGCATCTAAGGCCTCCTCCAACTGACCCTGAGAAATGTCTTTCAGACGTAGTGCGTCTTCCAGCTGACTGTTGAGGAGGACAGTCTCCTCCTCGAGGACTTTGATCCCATGTTTCAGTCCTTCATACTCCACCTGAGTAGCAGCAGAGAGGACGGACAGGAACAGGAAAAGAAAGAGTAGAAAACATGTCATTTAATTAGTTAATTATGCTTTAAAACACAAGTATACTCTTTGTTAAGGATTGGATGGCCCTGTCCTAGGTCACTCTAGAGGAGACAATAGGTGTGAGTAAAACAAAAAAAGGTTAACATTAAGCACACTTTTGACACTATTCTTAACATATAAAACAGTTTTTACACGATGTGATTTTGACAAAACACTTCTGCGAGTTGTTATAAATGCAGATTTTGTGCAAAAAGTATAGTCTAAAAACATGCTACGATAATGTGGTCAATTATAGATGATAAAGTCATTTGGATTTGATAATAAAGTAGGAAAAGACTTTCATTTTGATTTCATTTAAAAAGTGACGCAACCTTTCAGTAAAATCTAAATATAACATAATTTGAGAGATATAAAGTTGATGTATGATCTCAATCTAGCTCAGCACAGGTATATAATATTGTCTAAAGGCAATACAGACACTGTAGAACACTTCAGAGAATACTGCAGCTCCTTAAGGGAAATAAAGGATGAGAGCACTTTATGATCCACTGCATCCTGAAATTGATACTGAAAACATAACAAGGCTCCTGATATTTGGAAATGAAGTGTGAGTCATGCATTTCAACTAACATGGGTCTCAGCATGTAAAGGCAATGAAAAGCCGTGTGTGTCTTTAATAGAGAATTCAGTTAAAAGAGTGCATGTGTAGTGAAAGCCTTAACACCGACCTGGCTCTGCTTGAGCGTAGATACCAGTTTCTGCAGCGTGATGTTCTCCTCCTCCAGCTCGGTGTAGTCCTGAAGCAGCCTGGTCTCTCTGAACTTGTACTCCTTCACCTCCTCCCTCATCCGGCTCCTCTGTAGCTCCAGCATCTCATTACTCTGGAGCAGAGGAAACGGGAGGAAAAAGATGAATAGAGAAGATTAATACAATGAGGAGAGAAAGAGAAGAAAGAAAATAATTGAATAACCTAAATTCATGGCAGGTAACATTCAAAACTCTTCCATCATTTGAGGATGCAGTGTAATAATGCTGATACATAACTATCACGACTTTGCGCACAGGAGGTAACATCACTCATATCTACGCTGTACAGGATTCAACCCTCTGACAGAAGAGAGAGGAGGAAAAAGTTGATCAAACTATTTTATCATCTTAAATTTGATGAGTCAGCACCCTCAGAGTCCTGAGAAGTTAATCATTTCAGGTCGCCTGCTGTGCACAAATTAAGAAAATGTAGCATATGCTGGACCAGATACAGATGAGAGAAATGAACCAGCCTGAAAAGTCATAAATCTTAGTATAGCAAAATCCTCCATCACACACAACTATTTTATTCCAAATTAGAGAGATGGATGAACTGACTGCATTTAAAGCAATGCCCACTTTAAGTGACTTGTTGACAGTTTTGTATGAGAGGGTTCATAATCTCCAGGCAAAAGTCTGGGGGCGATCAAGTGTTGGTAGTATAAGTGTGCATGCATGTGTCTGTGCATGTCTGTATCTGTCCGTTGGTCTATCCACAGCTAATGTTCCCAAGTTCCCTCCAGAGTTAACTTCCGTGACATAGTGACATCTCTATGTAACACCTGTGCTTTTATTAGCTAGCGCTACAACACATTATACATGACAGGGGGCGGGACATCTCTAAGTTGTTGACCAATCGATTCAGAGCCGGCCAGCTAACCAATCAGAGCAGACTGGGCTCTGTTTTCAGACAGAGGGTGAAAATAGGTGCTGCAGCAAAGGCAGTATGAGAACAATTAAGATCTTTTTGAACATTAAAGCGTGCAAAAGCCCAAAAATCCATATTAAAGTTTGGTCTCAACATATACAGGAGGACCTGCAGAGATATACATTCCATAAGCTATATATTACAATTAAGTTAAATACGTAACATTTTAATATTGTTATCTACGTTGCCAACTTCAATGTATTAAGGAAGCCTTGAGGGACAATTGAGTGACATTCAGCTCTTCTTTTCTTGTGGTTGTGATCTGCAGTGTGAACTTTTCCCAGTTTTGCATTGCTCTTGCTCAGCCACCTATTTTTCATCTTAGAAGTGACTAAATGTGTTCAGTACAATGCAAGCACTTCTAAATTGGAGCATCAAATTAAGCGTAGTTTACAGTATTGTGCGCATGTGTTCGGCCTTCTCATCGAGAGCGGCCTGCAGCTCCCCTGCAGCTCCCCTGCAGCTCTCTGTGCATATGGCAGAAGTGCTGACCCAGAGGCAGTTTCAGTGGGTGGGTGGGTGCACTCACAGGAGGAAGGAACTCAGAGACCTGACACACATACAGCCTGTTCTATGCTTCGAACCTCTAGAAGCTCTGTATGCGAGTGTGTGTTTCGGGTGGCCACTGTGGTGCTTCTAGAGATGGTAACTGGACTGAAACGACATAGCATTATCATACACTGCATTTTTTTATTTGTACAGTGGCTGACAGCAGCTCCTACATTTTTAAATCTAGTGGAGGCTCAACTGCAAAGCACATAGAAGTACAGTAAGACTGCACTGAGAATATTTGTATACTAATCCAGGAAATATAATATTAACCAAATGTAAATAACACACCTTAATACCATTGATAACACAGTATATTTGTGGATGCTATGTTATTGATAAAACACAAGCTTCCCTTCCTGCGTCTTACATATTCGTGACATTGCTGCGAATTACACTAGGCTAGGTATAAAGTAACAGGATTAAAGGCCAATTATCAGTCAGTGAGGCTTTATAAGAGCGGAGCTGATGGGGGGGGGGGGGGGGGGGGTGCTACAGCGGCCGGGGTCAGGGACAGTGTGGCACACAACAGAGCACACAACACACTCATCCCACATCTAGAGTTTACACACTGTGACACTGTGACTGGGACAGATTTGTTGGATTCGACACAATGGCAAACATGGCAGAGGTCCAGCCATGTGGCTTTCATTCATCAGTACAATCACTGTTGTTGTGGGGAATAAGTGTAGAATGTTACCACAGGATGGAATACATTTAAGATTCTTTTTTTTGTAGGTTTACATTGACAAAAGTCAAGATAAACTGCAGGTGTTTTGTGTTCTGTATGCCATCATTTGGGGTGCCGTATATACAGTACATGATAACATAACATTTGTACAATATTATTTGTTTTAAAACAGTTTTGCCCATTTCTAATTCCTAAAGTTCAGATTTTTTAGCAAAAAAAGCCAAAAGCAATCTTTTTTCTGGCAGAGATACACTTTTACCATGTATTATTTCTTGATGAATCTGTCTATGTTAATAATATTTGTGAGAGATCACTTGATGGAAGCTTTTGATTTAACATTGCTTGTGACAAATGAAGCCCCCAGTGCGGCTGCAACACATGGTTCCCACGATAAAAAAGACCACTCCCCCTCATTAATGGGAATCCCAAATGCAAATGAAGATTTCAAAGAGAGCTGGAAACTGTTTGATGAACACATCATCAAAGAGCCATGAGCGTGATGCAACCAGGTGACAGATGTGTGTGTGGAATAACAACTCAATAATATGGTGACTATGCTCATAGTCAGATTCCCAAATGGAAATATTATGCTAAACAATGTGGAATATCTTGACTAGAAAGATTGTGTGTGTGTGTGTGACATTACTCTGCCAACTTTCACACATGTTCGAGAAATGACACGTCCAGTGTGCAACAAGTGACCTTCACAACACTCCCTGATGTTTTTAGTGAATGAGTGTGTGTACTGTGTGTGTAGCAGCCTGGCTCTATCTGTCTCTACATATGTGCCGAGCTCAGGGCATTTCACTCATTCCCCAGCTTAGCACCGGATTTGCCCCCCACAATGGGGTCGTGGCCACAGCGCCTGACCCCCGCTCAAACTCCTGTGCCGCCCGACACAGTGGCTGCAGAAATTTATGAAAACATAAACGCTCTGCACGTACGCACATGCATGTTGACCCTCGTTCTGCAACTGTGACCCTTTGGCTTTTGTCAAACACACAGATATAATGTCAGTTGGTGTACAGTAAATATAATAAACATTTAGAAAAATAAATCCAATAATGACAATTTATTATTACTTCTTGGACGTAAACAACAAATGAATTGACCAAACTTTTAAAAGAAAGGAGATCTTTAACTTAAACTCAACACATCTTAAAGTTGCAACACCAAAAAACTAAACTTTTAGCAATGGTTATTACAATGTTACTGTACTACTATCTAAACAAAAAACATCAAGGGATAAATACAAGGAAAAAAGATAAATGTGTGAGAAAACCACTTTACCACCAGCTGCTCTTGCAGTAATAAGTAGTGCCTTTCTTACTGTCCTAATGTGCACAATGTAGTAACTGCTTTTTTCGTCTTTTGTTTTCTTAGTTATGTTCTCTGTATTTTATATGTTTGTGTTATGTGTTATGTGTAACGTTGCTGCCTTCTTGGCCAGGTCAGCATTGTAAATGAGATTTTATCTCAACGCTTTTTATCTGGTTAAATAAAGGTTAAATAAATAAATAAAACGAAGCTAATTAAATGAGCAAATGCATGAGCCCTACCGTCAGCTAATATAAAGCTGTTTTCCAGAGGTGGGGAGCAACTAGGTACATTTACTCAAGTGCTGTAATTAAGTACAATTTGAGACACTTTGGATTTCCATTTTATGCTACTTTGTACTTCTACTCCACTAAAATTCAGAGTTAAATTGTGTACTTTTGCTCCACTACATTTATTAAATACCCTTAGTTACTTTGCAGATTTGGATAATAATGTGAAATATAATCAACACTTAAATAAGACTTTAGTTCCACCTGGAATAAATTCACTAATTACACTGCAGTGTACAAAGTCTTTGATAACAATTTAATGCATCAATAATTATAATCAAAACATATCATAACATTTTGCATGCAGGACTTTTACTTGTAACACAAGTCTGGTACTTCTACTTTTACTCAAGTACAAGATCTGAGTACTTTTCCGACCTCTGCTGTTCTCACATACTGTATACTACATATTACTGTTGTTCTTGTCTGGCCTTCTCTGAACAACCATCTGTAGAATGCGCCATGCTCACCTCCCGTAGTTCCTGCACGAGTGCGTTGAGCCTCTCGTTCTCGGCCTGGGCGTTGGACGCCACAGAGCGGCTGAGCGTCACGTTGGTCTGCAGCACCAGGAGACGGCCCATGTAGTAGGCCTCCTTCGAAGCTGACTCCTGCAGCAACGTTTCCTCATTGGTCTCCCCATCCTCTGCCACCTTACGCTGGTTGGTGTAAGCCTGGCCGAACGCCTGGGGAAGAAGAAACAGAGGGATTGTCAGAGGAAGAGGGCAGCAATGCAATGCAATAATATATTATATTATATATTATAAAAAAAGAAGAATAAATAAACCAACAAGCATCTTTGTAAAGTCAAAATTGACACTGATCTAAATCCTGTTATATTAGATCAACATACTAATCCATACGAGGGATTTGCACCCACTGCTCGCACATCATTCAGTTATGGCCACTAGGCGTACTCCCGCTGCCATTTTGACCATGAACAGCACTGACAGCATACATGCAGGGTCTGTTCCTCAAGGATAGCTGCCTTATATCTATGTCAGATGATGTTTCACTGTGATCAATAGACACACTGTTCCCATTTTCCTGACACAGGTTTTAACGGCACCAATAGCTGACTTGTCATGATCGAGGAGCCAAGGCTTGATTGAGGAAATCAAAGCAGGCCAGCCGCACTGTAACAAACGAGTGCTGGAACTAATGCGCAAAAGCTTGGTAGACTGCATGGAGCGTTGAGGAGTAACTAGTTACACATGTCCCACAGAATTAATGGTTAAAATAATGAAATTGTAAAAAGTTACAGTTACAGTTACTATTCAAAATGTTGTCTTACAAAGGTTAAATCCAACTGTTCTTCAGTAATATCTATTCATTAAAGAGCTTATTTGTAGGAAATAGGATTAATTATGTTGATTTGTTCCAATGTCTAATGTAAGACATTACATTACTTTGATGAAGTGATTTAAGGTAAATTACTTATTACATATACTTACAATTGGTAACTACTGTAACCTGCAATACTGTAACCTGCAAACTTTTACAAAGTTAACCTTCCCAAAAATGACTGCACCAACAACATAAGATGAACAGTTACTTTGGGCAAGGTTAATTGAATTACATATCAATTGTATCCTGACAGGGTGTAGACAGAACAACATGACTTGTAACGCCCCCCCCCCCCATCGACACACATGCAGCAGCATGTGGTTCGATAAATACTATGAGTCATCCTTTAGTTTCTCGGCAGATCAGCAGGAAGATATGGATATGTGGCCGGCAGCGGCCCCTCAGAGAGACAAAGGATCAATACCCCTGTCTCTGAAAATATGTTATGGTTAACTATCGGCACGTGAAACTGAAAACAATGCAGCATGTATAGCTATTAGGGTGCACTTCCTGGACAAAGCCCAAGTCAACAATGCATACTTAATCACAAGGGAGCCATATATTTTGGACTAAAGTACTAATAATTTACAAAGTCTTTCCAATCCTACCTTGACATACTTACAACATAATTCTCTCTTTCTCTTTGTGATGAATCATTTATAAGGTACAAGCATTTATATTTCAAAGAGCGCTTTGAGCTCCAGTGTGCAGCTGTCTTTTCTTTCCAAAGCACTACTAATCAGGAAGTAGAGCACTGGCACAAAGAGGAGCATGATGTTGAGCTTATATGGTGATAAGCTGTCAGTTCACACCTCTGTGTTGCTGCTAAATAAATTGGTGTGAAGATCCGTGTGAATGATTGCGATTAATCCATTTATCAAGAAATGGATTCAAACACCACTTCATGAACTTTATTGACCACCTGCCTCTGTCACATCTGACCTCTTGTTTGCTGCCAACAGTTAATTCGGGAAAAATAAATCCCGTCGTAGTCAAACAGCTCAAATAAATACAACGGATAAACCCTTTTTTTCTGATAATTTAACTCAGTGAATTTACATATTGTAAATCAGGTAAATTAAGCCCTACTCATTCAAAAAGGCACCGATTACCTCAGGACACTTAATTATTCTAATTCAATAGACCCTTTTGTTTGCCTTGTGAATAACAAATGTAACAGTTAGCATATGAATAGGCAGCGGTAATAATCAGGGCCGTAAAACAGCTGTTAATACACAGAACATTAAGCCACTCAACGACCAAAACTGTCCTCAAGGACGTCCTTTAAATGACTAGGAAACACTTGTGGAAAAGTACTGTATTTTAATCATCTCTCATTTTCCCTCTTTCACTGCACCTCTTTTTTCTCACTTTCTTTCATACTCTCTTGTTCCCTCGCCTTTGTGCCCTCTCTTTCACTCTCCTGGGGGCCACAGTGTGATGTGGTGAGCGATTAAGAGGGTGGTCCTTATGAACAAAAAAGCTGATCAATTCCAAGCAGTTTGACTGAATGAGATTTAATTCTGGTGTCAGATGGGAGGCAGTCAGTGTCCGAGCAGGCCTCAAAGTAACAGCTGGGCCCTGCAGGGGGACCAACAAATAATCTGGACCCAAAGGGTTCCAGTATCATGAAGTCAAGAGGCGCTTTCACACCAAGTACTTTTCCCAGAAATAGTTCCCGGAACTTAGTTCCCCGGAACTCTTTAATTCCTGAACTATCTAGTAGATCGCGTTCACACCGGAATAAGTCCCTGAGGGAGGATTAGGGATATGAAGCCGCTGATGTCACTTCGTCTTCTTCTGCTTTGGGATTTACTGGCAGGCCGCAAACAACCTCACGGCGTATACTGCCACCCGAAGTCCCGGGTAAATCGCCAGAACGCAGACACCTCCTCATCACTCCACCGCTCCCACTTTTTATTTTGTGTTGCCATAAGCTAGTCTCTCTCCGTTGGTGGGCTGGGCTAATGCTAATAATGCTAATGCGAGCAAATAAAATGGTGGCTTCACAAAAACTTTCCGGAGTTTTACGGGGCGTGGTTTGCAATTCGCCCAGCCAATAAGAAATTGGAACCTTTTCCTCCCCAGGAAAGTACCACCTCAGGGACTGAAAAGGGGTGAAAAGGTTCCCGAAAAAAAGTTCTAGTTCCAGATCTTTTTGGAGTGAACGCAAAGTCCCAGGAACTATCGGAACTATTCCTGGGAAAAGTACTACTGAGAGAGAAAAGATTAACTCTCTTGACTGGTGGGCAATTCAAAAGATGGTATAAGCTAAATATAAAAACTTCTCAGTGCACAGTTGTCTTAAAAGAATAGTTGGACATATTTTATTGTTCCTTTATTGTAAATAATTAGATGGGAGGATTGATATCACTCTCTTGTTTGTAGGCTAAATATATTGGATCAGCGGTTAGCTTAGCTTAGCAAAAAACTGGAAGCAAGGAGAAACAATTGGCCATATTTCCAAAGGGAACAACATCCACCTAAAGGCACCCCTCTCACTAATACATTTGCTTGATTACAAAAACAATAAAGGAATGTGTGGAATTACATAATGTTGAAGTCTTTCTGAAGTGAGCTTGACGGGCAACTTGCAGAGACTTAAGGAAGTTACTGCTCCTGGTCAAGCAATAGCATGAAACATAGCTACCTCTAAAACCAGTCCGCAAGTTGTTGTTTTAAATGTAAATTTTACTATTAAGTTACAAAGTCTCTATTAGTGAGGCCTTTGGACGGAGCCAGGCTAGGTTCCTGTTTATGCGAAGCCAAGCTAACTGACTGCTGCTGCTGCTGTGAATTTCCAAAATGTACTACTACTGTACAATAGTTTTACCATGATCAGCTGTACAAAAGGTTTGTTTCAATAACAAATTACATAAAGGGGGGCCCAGGTGTATGGAGGCTGAGTTCTTACTGCAGCAGCATGGCCTTTGAATCTGGCCGCGGTCCATCTGTTTCCATTGTCCTGACTCTCTTTGGCTATCATTTAAAGGTACAAATATAACAAGAAATATGAATACATATTTTTTAAAACACCTTATTGAATAACCAAGTTCTGAAAATGTTTGTTAAAAGTAAAGAATAATCCGGCTAATCACTTCCAAATTTCAGCACTCTTTACTCAGATACTTCATTAAGTATTTATGTCTGAATTACAGACCAAAACCACAAAGTAACAGACCGTCTACAGAAGATCTGTCCCACTTGCAGGCAGTGATTCAGCTGCACTCATCCACAGAGAAGCAGTGGGTCTTGGATGTGTAATGAGAGGCAGGTGGTTTCATCACAACGGGCTGAGTCGTGCTCCCTTAAAGCCCGCTCCCTCCATCTGCATACTGCACCTCTTAAAGGAAATCACAACGTGTGACTCTGATGTCTGAGGCTCCAAATGTACACATAAAGGTGCACATTGTTCTCTGACCCTCCTGATGCTGTTGCACCACAGTTGCTGGCGGGCTAAAAATAGCACTGTGACAGCTCTGCATTTTTCAGGCTAATTACGTGAACGTCACTAAAAAAACTGCACGCTGTTTCATTATAATGAGGTTTACGCTGTGTCTGTGCCTAATTGATAAACAGTTATTCAACCCAGATAACATGTGAAGAACGATTAAAGTTGAATAACATTTCCTCGAGATGATTCCATAATGGAATCACTGATTGGCAGCCTGCTTTTGTTTTGCTTACTGAAAAGCCGATAATGCATTCAACCTTGAGGCTCCTCGGCCTTCTGTGCCTCAGCGGATAAAGTCCAAACAATGGAGTCCCCCCTCTATAGATATTCATCCCTGGGGCAATGGAAAGAGGAGCACAGAGAGGGAACAAACCAACCGCTGCACCAGTGGGAGAGGAGGAGCGTGTGCAACCTTGAAATCCTTCCCTGTCTGTTGCTGATCCTAATAAGGAGTCAGGGGAGGACCTGTGGGTATATGTACTTACACTAGGAGTCTATTTTTACACCCAGGAGGGACAATGAGTGTGAAATATTTATATATCAGCAATTAATAACAACTTAACGCTCATGATTAAGTGGACGTATCCAGCAGAATACACTGTAAAAAGAAGTTTATTTAAATATTTTCTAACTTGATTACACAGGCAAAACTAACCAACATTTGTAGTGATCTATTTATGTGCCCATGTTAAGGGCTAATTAGTGTGGATTTTAATTAAAGGATTATCCAATATATTAATAATTAAGTGGTGACACAGCAAATCCTTAATTATTTATTATTATTATTATCGTCTAGAAAGTTGGAAAATTCATAAATGGATGTGTCAATTAAATTATATTTTTTGAAAGTACAAGAGGAGAAATGGGCCATTTTCATTGCTCAATTTGAGACAGGTCAGCCTTAAATCGGGATCACAAGTTTGATTTAAATATCAACCTAAAGACATCTCGTATAGCTCTGATCTCTCTCTGCTACTGCAACATTTTGATAAGTTGAGCAGAAATCAGGGTATTAGAAAATTCGTATGAAAAACACTAAACACACACCAATACGCGTACACACAAAAAGAGACACACACTGATGTCCAGATGGTCGGCCGAGCCAACCACATCAGGGATTTCAGTACCATGGAGAGAGACATGCAGGACTGCTGCTGAGAAGCCGCACAGCTGTCAGCATCATGAAGAGACCGGTGTGTGTGTGTGTGTGTGTGTGTGTGTGTGTGTGTGTGTGTGTGTGTGTGTGTGTGTGTGTGTGTGTGTGTGTGTGTGTGTGAGATTGAGACTAGACAGATTGTTCCTTGCTGCAGCATGTCTTTCACTTTATTTATTTTCTTGCTTAATGTTGTCGTAAAGCATGCCTCGACTCTGTCAAGAGTGTTTGAGACCAAGTGAAATAATGTAATGAAGAAGAAAAATGACCGGAAGTAACAAAACAACAACTCCAAATGAATCTCATAATCACAGAGGAGCAAATGGAAGAGGCATCAGTCAGAGGCAGCATGCAACGTGTCAACCTCCAGTCGAAACACACAACAGCCTGAGGTGAGAGAACAAAACACAAACACACAAGATTCATGCCAGTCTATTCTTACTCAGTCTTTTTGAAAAAGACATGTTTGACTGTAGTAAACAAGCCTGCAAGCAAACAGGAAGAAGCTGATTTACAGCTACAATATGTGTCTTAAAGGGTTACTCAAGTATTTTAGTACTGCATTTAGTAAAGTTTTGAGAATCCCAGACAGATATAAAATGAAATGTTCAGAAGCAACAGAGGCTGCTATATCCGTAATTTAATTATCTATTGTGAGTCACATACTGCCTCTCTGAAAGCTGCTTTATCGTCTATTTTACCCTAACTATGACCCTCATTTACAAAGCCAATATAGTCATCAGCAAAATGTTTAATGAAGTAATAAATAAAGCGCAAAGAAAGTTGATTTGCTCATAGACTTACAATTGGACTTCCTTTTTATACAATTGGACTTCCTTTTTCAACCCGTGCTAGCCGTTAGAAGGAAAGCAGGTGTAAGGCACCTCACATTGGCTTCACTTTTCAGACCTGGATATTGCCGTTTGCTTTTCATAAAAGCCAACTTCTTTCAAACTTCCCACTTCCTGTTTGCTGGTTTTATGTAACATTGTCTCAAGTCCAAGCTGAAATAACCCCGATAACATCCCAAACAGGGGAATTTTTTCAAACTCTAAAAAGTTATAGCCGAAGAACAAGTTTAAAAGCAGATGTAACCTTAAAATGTGCACGTTTTAAAAAAATCATCAGAAGTTAGGCTTACCCTGACACCAAACCAGAGTGAGGTTAAAGAAAGTTTTAAGACACAAAGCATTTTATTCTTCAGTTTACTAAATATAGAACCCTAGATAAACTCTAATGTAATTCAAACCCATATGCATGATGTGCCACTGAATCAGGTTTATGGGAAATATTGCCCTGGCATATTTCACCCTCTGACAAGGACACAAAAATGTCCCCATGTGCGTCTCAGTCACAGGGGAAAGTGCCAAGTCAAGAGATCTGTCATCTATAAAAACACACAAGCACATTTTCACGAGCAAGGGGAAGCTGGGTAATCACAGCCCAGCAGTAATGGAGGTCAGTCACACGGACACACTTAACACTTGAAACACATGAAAGGGAGTAATCACACATTAACCAAAATACATTTGAATAAACGCAGCAATGTGTGTTTAAATGTTAACTGTGTTTGCATACAAAAATATTATTTTTGGTCCTAAAAATTATATAAGAATACAATTAATAAAATAACAGTTTATTGTCATAATGCTAAATAGCCAGGAATGTTCTACAGTGGCATTTAAATCCTTTAATTCACTTTCCAACGTTGGCTCTTCTTATATGAATTACAGTCTACATAAATATCGAACCGGCTTGATATGAGTTCTTTATAGGGAGTGAAGAGGGTAAATGCGAATTCCACTGTTTTCTGGTCCTCCTAACTGAAATGCCATTTAGCTCAGGAAAGCCTATTATCCCTCTGATGACAATATGCTATTATGCTGACACTGGAGGAAAAGAAAATCTATAATGCAGGATAATAGCTGAAAAACGCTTAAATGTGCTTCACAGTAGAAAATCCCTGCCAGTGACGAAAAATCCACAATAGCGTCACATCTGTCACTTTCTCACCAACACAATGTGTACAGTGCACGCTGCCTGAATCTGAAAGGTCTGCCAGGGGACAGGCAGTGTTTAGTTTAAAAGATGTAGCTTGTTAAAGTGATTCAATTTGGCTAAAGTCTGCTCCCGATAAGAAAGACGCCTGGATTATTTCCCAGAAAGCCTATCACTTATGTATGCTCAGTCTTTGCCTGAAAGGACATTGAATTGCTAGACAGAGAGGCAGCTGGGAGTACGATTTGTTGGATCCCAAATTACTTTTTCTTCATTATTCTTTTCTCCTTGAATCCTTTCTTACATTCTCCTCTTATCCTTACTCCATCCGTATTATCTACGGTCATTACCACCCACTAACCAAGGGGAAAGTGGACCATAATGGCTGCCTCGATGTCAAGCCAAAATATTTCTTAAAAGGATCTCGTTTTAAAGAGGAGCACAGGATTTTAGGTTTTGCCTTTAAACAGGAATCTCTGATGTGCGTGAAAACATTTGAAAAGCAACAAAATGCACAAACTGGACCAGCTGTAACTTTGTCAAATGTAGCTCCCTCTCTGCTTGGTAATGTGCCCTGCAGAAGTTTTCGAGCAAGTCAGCCATGGTCTACCCTTAAGGCTATTCGAGCAAACAATAACAACAAAATAACTACAGGCACACACATACTTGCACTTCACTGATATTCATCCCTGACAACTCCCATTAGTTTGCAGAGCACAACAGCCGTCGGGTTGAAATGGAAAATATAAAAAAATACTGAGTGAGAAGGAGAGATGAAGCTTTGATGCAGAGCGCCCCGATCGTCCGACACAGACTTTTCTTTTTTACTCATTGTTTGACTGAATAATAACATGTGGATATAACATAGTGTATACATGAGCTAGAAAGGAAATTCAGTTTCTGAAGTTCAGCTGAACTGTGAGAAACAGTGGCGGATTTAGAATTGTAGGAGATCCGGGGCTTAGCCCAGGAGTTGTTGGGGGGTGCATGGGTAAAGTGCTATTTTTTTTACAACTGGGGGGTGGACTGAACATCCTTTAGAGGGGTCGTTGCCTCCTTTAGGGGAGTCCGGGGGCATGCTCCCCCGGGAAGATTTTTTTTTAAATATTGAAGTTAAAAGCATCAATCTGGTGCACTTTGAGAGCAACATTAACCCTGCCTAAATAATACCTTAAAGCGGACAAAAGGCACTGGAGAACACTTATTCATTAATAATAATAATAATAATGATAGATTTAATTTGTTAGCGCTTTTACAGGTGCTCAAAGACGCTTTACAGATAATAGTGAAGAAAGAAAGAAAAGAGAAGAAAGGAACAACAAATAAATATATAGTTATAGTTAAAGTCAAATAATACAAAAACAATCACACATGAAAAGCCAGATTGAAGAGGAGATTCTTTGTGAGTTTTTTGAAGGTGGTGAGGTCGGTGCAGTCTCTGATGGGTTGTGGGAGTCAGTTCCAGAGGGAGGGGGCAGCGACGGAGAAGGCTCTGTCCCCCCAGGTCCGGTGATTGGTGCGGGTGGGGATGGATATGAGGTTGGCTTCTGATGAGCGGAGGCAGCGGGAAGGGGTGTGGTGGTGCAGCAGGTCTGTGAGGTAGGGGGGGGGCCTGGTTGTTGAGGGCTTTGTAAGTTATGAGGAGGACTTTGAAGTGGATTCTTTGACGGACGAGGAGCCAGTGGAGGTTCTGGAGGATGGGAGTGATGTCGTCTCGGGAGCGGGTGTGGGTGAGGAGGCGGGCAGCAGAGTTCTGGATATGTTGGAGTTTATTGAGGAGGTTGGATGGTATGCCATAGATAGAGGATGCTATTGCAGTAGTCAAGTCGTGAAGTGATGAATGCATGAATCAGGATTTCAGCAGCAGAGGAGGAGAGTGATGGGCGGAGACGGGCAATGTTTTTGAGGTGGAAAAAGGCGGTCCTGGTGATGTGATTTATGTGGTGGTTGAATTTGAGCTGACTGTCGAAAATGACTCCGAGGTTGCGGATGTGAGGGGGGGAAGATAGAGTGTGGCTGTCAATGGTGAAGTTGAAATTCTGGATGTCTTTGATATGGGATGGGGGGCCGATGATGATGATGTCTGATTTGGCACTGTTCAGTTGGAGATAGTTTGTTTGCATCCATGCTTTTATTTCTGAGAGACAGTTGGTGAGAGTGGAGTGTGTTGTGGGGGTGATGGTTTTTGTTGAGATATAAAGTTGGATGTCATCGGCGTAGCAGTGAAATTGAAGGTTGTGGCGACAAATTATTTTGCCAAGGGCGAGCATGTAAAGGATGAAGAGGAGGGGGCCAAGCACCGAACCCTGGGGGACGCCTTGGGACAGAGGAGCAGTGGAGGAGGTGCAGTTGTTGATGTTGATAAACTGATGTCTGTCGGTGAGGTAGGATTTCAGCCAGGAGAGTGCAGTGTCAGTGATGTTGAGTGATGATTCGAGGAGGGACAGCAGGATGGTGTGGTTGATGGTGTTGAATGCTGCGGTGAGGTCGAGGAGGATGAGGATGTTCAGGTTGCCGGAGTCAGAGGAGAGGAGGAGGTCGTTTGTGATTTTCAGAAGAGCTGTTTCTGTGCTGCGTTTTGATCGGAAACCGGATTGAAATGGCTCAAAGAGGTCATTGGAGCTGAGATGGGATTTTATTTGTGAGGCAATGACACGTTCAAGTATTTTTGACAGAAAGGGGAGATTTGCGATGGGCCGGAAGTTGGACATGATGTCAGGTGTGAGTCCAGGTTTTTTGAGAATTGGTGTGACAGTAGCCAGTTTGAGAGAGGGGGGAACTGATCCAGATCTGAGGGAGGAGTTAATGATGGTGGCGATGAGCTGGGAGATGGCAGGGAGGCTCTCTTTAACAAATTTGGAGGGCATTGGGTCAAGTGTGCAGGTGGAGTTAATTCCAGTCATGAAGTGGGACAGTTGCATGGGGGTCACAGGGGAGAAGTGGGACAGGGGCTGTGAGGTGAAGGGGGGGGAGCCAGGAGAGGAGGTGGGGGGTGCTGATGAGGGTGTCAGATTGCTGTAAATGTTGCTGATTTTGGTTTGGAAAAACGAAAGGAAGGAGTTGCACTGTTCGGTGGTGAAGGACGAGGTGGCGTTGTCACAGGGTTTGAGAAGTTTGCTGATGGTGGAGAACAGACGCTTGGGGTTGCTGGAGCCAGACTGAATGAGTTGTGAGTAGTAATTAGACCGGGCTGTTTTGAGTGCATTACTGTACTGCTGGAGATAGTCTTTGTAGATTTGAAGATGGACTGTTAGTGTGGTTTTCTTGTGTTGGCGTTCAAATGTACGTTTCCTTGATTTCATTTGGCGGAGTTCGGGGGTATATCAGGGGGCGGAGTGTATGAAAGAGAAATTTTTTATTTTTGTGGGGGCCAGTTCATTGAGACAGAAGGAGAGGGTGCTGTTATAATAGTCCACAAGTTCAGATGGTTTTTCAGAAAGTGGGGGGGGGGAGGCAGACATCTTGCAGGTAGTGGAGGCAGTGATTGCTGAAGGTGAGATGGATTTGAGGTTTCTGTAGGTTATTGTGCGTTTTTGCTTTTGGGCGGGGATGGGGATGTTGATATCCATGATGATGGCCAGGTGATCAGAGATGTGGAGATTGAGGCTGGACAGATGATGGATGGTGAGACCAGTGGAGCAGACCAAGTCCAGGATGTGACCACGGCTGTGTGTTGGGAAGTTGATGTGTTGAGAGAAGTTGCAGCAATGAAGGGTTTCCTTAAATTCAGAGGCATATTTGCAGGTCGGGTCGTCAATATGAATGTTAAAATCCCCTAAGAGGAGAACAGATGGGGATATGGCAGAAAGCTGAGTGAGAATGTCAGAGAGGTCGGAGAGAAAGGAGGGGTTTGGCTTCGGGGAACGGTAGATGATGGCTGTGACCAGGGGAGTGGGACCAGAAAGTTTAAAGATCAGGTGTTCAAATGAAGAAGCATCAGGGATGGGGATTATGGTAGCTTTTATTTCCTTTCTGATAATAGCAGCTATACCACCACCCCACCCTTGTGGGCGAGGTTTGTCAATGTATGTGAATTCTGCTGGGGTGATTTGATTTAAAGAAAAATAGTCCAGGGGCTTTTGCCATGTTTCGGTCAGATACAGAAAGTCCAGGTTATTGTCTTTAATGAATTCATTCAGAATGTGGCTTTTATTGTGGATGGAGCGTGTGTTGAGCAGGGCTGCTCTGAGGTGACGTTGCATTGGGGGGGGTTGTGTGGACCGGGGAAGTGGAAGGAGATTGGTCAGATTCAAATGTTTTTTGTTGTGATGGCGTAGTGTGGGCGCGTGACAGGACCGAATGGACGGGATGGAGTGTGGAGACGTGGAATGAAATAAAAACGTACGGCCAGAGCCTCTGTAACACCTTTTAATGAAGCAAACTAATGCCTTAACTCACTCAAATACAGTCGTTTACTTATTTTGGTGAAACGAATGTGCGTAGAGTTCTAAAGGATGGGATACTCTCACCTTGATTCTGGCGCATTGCTTATCGTTTTATAGATCTATTCTCATCCACCATCTTTGTTTGTGACGTAAAGAGTGTAAGAGTCACGTTTCTGAATCGGACACTCTGAAGCTGTGTCCCAATTCAGCGGCCGCATCCTCCTGAGGATGCATTCGGAGACCGCATACGTCACTTCCGCCAAACGAAGGCTGTCCCAATTAAAAGAAAAGACAAGACTCCTCCGAATGCAGCCCGCAAATGCAGCCTTCTTTCCCCAGATTTAGAGGATACATCTGATGTACACTCCGCAGTCTACCATATCCCAGGATGCAACGGGTGACGGTGACGAATGAGTTTTAAAAAAAATATATGGCTTGTAACGTCCCATCAACGGCTACAACGGTTTCAGCTGGATTCGTTTTTAAATGTACTCACCCAAATAGTAAACGACATGAAAGAAAAGTAAACCTATTTAATTTGTGTATTTAAATATACGGGCAATTGGAGATGCTTTATATTACATACATAAAATAATATGAAGTGAAAATATTTCTAAACCCTGTTTGGTTTTCATATTGTTGGGATTCATTATAAAGCTAATTTATTTATTTAACTGCTTTTGTTATACAAATCTTACTGCAACAATTTTGTTTTGATAGGGAGCAAGGAGCAGACTGCGCAATTTATCCAGATGCGCGGGGAGAATGAAGCCCTCTTCACGGGAGCCTGTTGCGACCTCGGGAAAATAATTTAAACATAACACCAAAATAAGTACAGCTAGAACTGAATCCATATTGAACAGTTTTGAAAACAGTTTTGAAAACAGTTCGAAAATATTTTGCCTAGTGTCAGAAATTATGACCGGCACTTGTGACTGCAGCTGGTTGCTAGGTGACGGGGGCGGCAAAATGTAGGGGTAACTGCAGGTGACGTACAAGGACATGCTCCGTAGACCGTCTAATTTCGCAGTCCGTGGAGGACCCAAGCTGGGTCCTCCGCGGACTGCGAGGCTGGGTCCTCAGGAGGACCCAGCCTCTGAATTGGGACACAGCTTGAGAGTGGATGCAGCCACAGCCAATCGGAGTCTGATTCAGAGGGTTGCCTGTCAGTTCCGTTGCTATGGTCCCGTTGTTAAGTGTACTGAAACGAGAGCCGGTATAATTCCAAAACAATATAAAAATTGAAATACCTTATTTTAGTGTCTTAAGAGGTATGAAGGGTTAACGTTACATCTTAGGGTAATTTTTAGTCATGTTCTGTATACATACTAACATATAAGGGAATAATTAGTGTGGTTACTCCATGTTTACTAGCTATAACATTAACATTACATCACTCTTTTTCACTTCTTACTCAGTCAGCCAGACACATTCACAAACCTGAAACATCATCCATTTCTTCACTGCTGGTGATGACATTGTTGTCAGCTGCTGATACTGCTTGTGGCGCCTTTTTTTCAATGAAAATAACTTTCTAATATCCATAACTTTATAGGCTATTAGCTTAAAACTCGTCAGGCACTAGCAGAGCCATATGGCGCTGGGCACTAGGAAGGATCACTTCTTCTTCAGGGCAGGGAAGGCTACGCAGTATGCAGGCTACTGTCCTGCAGCGGCTGCCTCTCTGGTGGACTCCGGTACTGCACATTTTTTTCAGAAAACATCCGGGGCTTGAGCCCAAATAGCCACCCCTAGCGCCGCCACTGGTGAGAAATGTTATGTCTAAACATCTTTATTTCAATGCAACACCAATCTGCTCTCACTGCTGAAGCCCTTTATGCAAATCCATAGCAAGTGTGCTGCAGTCATACAAAGATGCATGCATGTTTGTTTGTGAGTGCATGTGTATAACTATGTGACTGAGTACATATGTAATATCCTTTACTACGTCAGGGTTCTACCTGATAAACAGTGACTCCTTTTTCTTGTTTTCTGCTACTTATCGCTCAGAGGACAAATATTTCTAGTGAAATCATTTTATCCATCCTTGTCCAGAATCCTTTAAGTGGTTTCCTCTCCCCATCACAATCCTCCTAAATGACAACAGTCCATTTCCATGATGAGCCTCAACTAAGTACTGAGTCAGTCAAGTGTTAAGGGACTTGCCTTCGGTGAAGAAGAATTACAGCGCTAATGTAGGGGGTATGGAGATCAACCCACTCTGCCTCCTCTTCCCTACACACCTCCCTTCCTCCTTTGGCTTGAAGGAACATAAAATCAAAGAAGTCAGGTTTGCTTAGAGAATGATGATTTCACTTTTTTTTCAAAGCTCACAGGCTGATTGCTATTCTGTGTCAGTGGCCGCCGGAGGCACAGAGAGAACGACAGGAGACGGATTCAACTGATAACATTGTTTCCTCTCTCTGTTGTGGGTCTCTGCTGATAAAGAGGACTCCGCGTAGCCAGACAAACACCGACTACAATGGAAAGGCTGATCTGCACACACTGGACGGAGACACGCTCTGCTCACCTGCAGCTCCTCCCGCTGTGATGCAGCGGTGAACGGAGCAAAACACACACTTCAAGTCAGATCATCACCCTTAGCTATTTTAATTACCTCTCAAACTACCTAAACTAGTTAATATGTTTATTTTTACTGTCGGCCGGGTCACTCATTACTGGATCAGCTGCTGCTTGAGACAGACACTGACGCTGTCCGAAGAGAGGGAGGAAAAAGAGAGGCTTCATGTATTTTATTATTATATAGTCCTTATTAATATGTTTTAAAGCTCAATACATAACAAATAAGACGTTTGACCGGCACTTTTATAATTTTGTCCGGAAGATTTAAACTTTAATACACGTTGACTGGCGAAAAACTCTGCCCGGTGTCGGTACCAGATGTGTTCGGGGTACCATATGTGTTCGGGGGCCGTCTCTTACCAATGACGTCACGCATTGTACGCATTGTGATTGGCTGTACGGTAATTTACCCAGGGGTGCTCGGGGGCAAATCACATCTACAGATCATGACGAACCGAATTGAATTATTCCTATGCTCCTAACGTGTGAAAATGTTTGTGAAAAACATGTTAAAAAAACATGAAAACGGAGCAATGGCTGTACGCCATTGGCTGTACGGCAACTCAAGAGGACCATCATACACGGTCAAATTCCGAACATTTAAACATAGCCTACACTTCATTCTTTACTTTGTCCGTTATTATATGTAAAAGATGAACTACCTCTCTGAAAGGTCCCAATGTGTTCATTTTGATGGGCTGTCTTCTGAGTGGTTAAACATCACTAATGATTTTCTGACTTCTGACTGCTTTGGATATATAATTACACCACAATAAGGTTTTACTATCACAGTGCACTGAGATTTGTGACAAACTGTAAAGCACTTACGCATCACTGTACACTGTAAACCAAGGCGGTTTTGCCATCACTTACTGTACTGAGGCTCAGTCACTGGTACATTTTCATTTACAAAGCCATGTTGGATAAAGTACCATCTTATATCTGCTCCCTGATCTCTCGGCAAATTGAAAGTACTTATTGCCTGAGATCTCATGCTGTGGTTTTATTAAATGTGCCAAGTGCTAGGACTGTCTTAGGGAAGAAAGCTTTTAGATGTGCAGCTCCACTAACTTGGAACAGTCTGCAAAAAGAATGTAAAATTACCAAGCTGGTACCACTACATGTTTTTAAAGCTCGGTTGGATGCTCCACAGTCAGATGCTGTTGGTACCTGTACATGTGGATAGATATGTAAATTGTAATCCCTGTATTTTTTGCTGTATGATGTCCTTTTGTTGTTCTGTTGTTTAAGTGTTTATGTCTTCATGTGGAACCTACTGCTGCAGGTCTCCCTTGAAAAATAGATCATTGATCTCAATGGGATTTTACCTGGATAAATAAAGGTTTTGAATTGAATGTCGAGCATTAACTACAAGTCACTCAAATGCACAAACTGGAGAATAATTATGTTACAAGTGTTACAGAAAACATATCCAAGTGTAACAAACATCCAGTATTAACCTTACGTTTTTTTTTACTAACAGTAACCAACTAATAATTTTCATGAAGTGCATATTTATTCCAAACTCACAATATATATATATATATATATATATATATATTATATATATATATGTAATAAAACAAAATGCACAATGGTACACAGTATCCAAACTCTTTAGGCACTGGTCAGAGGCATTCATGTAAAGCAGATCACCAGAATCCAATACTGGTAAAAACGTTGCAGAGATCAAATGTTTCCTTGTCTGAAAGGAGAAACCTAATTTTAAAACAACATTTTCAGTGTGTGACTTGAAAGATAAGTTCTGATCAATAATAAAACCTAGATATTTGTATGTAGTGACCCTTTCAATGTCAATGTCAGTCCCTTGAACAGTACAAATGTTGGGGAGAAAAGAAGTTAACTTTTTGCGATTTGAGAATATCATGAGTTTGGAGTTGTCTGCATTTAATACTAACTTGAGTTGAGATAAATGGGATGGAATAACATCAAAGGCAGACTGGAGGAAATCAAGACTTGCTCTATAGAAGAGGATGAACAATAAATAACAGTATCATCTGCATAGAAATAGAAAGCAGCATTTGAAAGATTATTAGAGATTATTTACATACAGTATATGGTGAAATTATTGGTCCTAATATGGAACCTTGGCGCACACCCTTTCAAATCAAATCAATCAAATCAAGTTTTATTTATATAGCACATTTATAAACGATTTTTGGTCGAGCCAAAGTGCTGTACAAATAATAAAAATACCCTACAGTAAAGACATTTTACAGCTAATACAACAGCAGTTTGTTCAGAATATCAGTATGAGAAGAAAACGACACCCTTTGTCCTTAGACCCTCACATCGTACAAGGAAAAACTTCAAGAGAAAACCCACAGTTTAAAGGGAAAAATGGGAGAAACCTCGGGGAGAGCAACAGAAGAGGGATCCCTCTCCCAGGACGGACAGACGTGCAATAGATGCCGTGTGTAAATCGAAGAGATAATACATTTGCAACATAGGTAGACCGTATGTTAGGAAATGCATGCTTCTATAATAATAGGATGAATCCACGAAGATGTCAACAATCCTGTGGGAGCCTTCAGGGAGGCAGCACGACGAGACCCAGGCAGGACCGCAGAGACAGGTTCAGCCACGACCCGAAGTCCACGACTTAATCCAGAACTCATGATAGAGGATCCAGGATGCGGGACCACAGCAAGAGGATCAGCCTCGACTCAAGATCACATCAAGACACAAAAGAAGAAAAATTTGGCTGGGTTAATCGGAACATGAGAATACACAGATTCAGACAGACAGAAGGAAGAACAAGCACTGATTTTTTTTAAATATTGAAGTTAAATGCATCAATCTGGTGCACTTTGAGAGCAAAATGAAGAGATATATGGATACCTCTCAACATCCATATGAAACAACTGTAAACAGATTTACTTTGTCTTTATGGATTCGATTGTGGACTTGATTGTGATTGCTGCACATTATCCCTTACTTAATAAATACTTTTTTTGATAATCTATTATATAGAAAAGTATGTCATATTGATATATAATATATAATTTATTGATAATATATAATATAATCAAATATAACAATCAAAACGAAATAAGTAGTATTAAGTATTAGGGCTAAGAAAATATTGTACATGTGAAATAGTTGTATGTATTGATTTAAATTGACATGCATACGCTAAGAAAAATAGTCCGTTGTTACTGTTTGAACTAACGTACCAACGGCACTGAACATATTACATATTACCTACCATATTACGTTATATACTTCTTACCTTCGATTTCTCTTGTTCTTCTCCTCATTCGTCTTTGTTTTTCTTCAAGTTTTATTGTATTTCTTCAAGTTTTTATCTTGTTGGTCGAATGCACTTAAGCGTCAGCTAAATACAATGTAATGTAATGATCAAAAAACCCCTCTATACTAGTCTAAACAGCGTGGGTAAATTACCGTACAGCCAATCACAATGCGTGACGTCATTACGTCGTGACGTCGTGACGTCACTGGTAAGAGACGGACCCCGAACACATATGGTACCCCGAACACATCTGGTACCGACACCGGTTCCCTCGGCCCCCACCGCGGAGAATAAACAGAAGGGCAACCATGACAACCATGCTTCTCCGTTGCTTTTGTGGAGGAAGTTACAGCGCCACGTACAGGCTCCTGCATATGTACTGCAGCTTCTCCAGCGGTTGGAGCTAAACGGAGCTGTCTCGTGTGGACAGACACTATCCGGTGAACATTGGGTGTGGACGGAAGCTTTTTTGCGATTGCGTTTGCGTTAATCCTATGCGTTTAGCCGTATGCGTCCTCGTGTGGCCGGGGCCTCAGTCTCAGCCCTATTCACTTCCTTTTCATCATGCGTGGCACAAGCAGGACCACAACAATATATACTTCCTTCCACTAAACTCTTTATTTACTCTTTGTTTAACGACCTAACTTGACATGGGCTCTCTTGTGATGGAGGATAGGGTTAATTAAATAGGTTAATGGGATGATTTAAAGCCTGTCTAATCATATACGGCCCTTAACAACGTCCAAGTGACAAAGACAGATCCTCTGACCCTGATTCTGTGTCACACAGCGATTATAACTCCCTGTTTGGGTGTGCACGTGCCCATGCATGCCATTGAGTATGTGCACTGTAATTGTGATGGTGGGGGTGGGGGGGCTTGGACTTCAGAGGATCATGCTCTACATCAGCGCTGGATATATATTGGCCTCTGGTCATCTAGATGGGAGGCTTCTCTTTCCCCTGCATGCAGAGATGATAAGAGAGAAGACTGCAGCTGAAACCAAATAGCTCTGTCTAGACGGAAATAGCAGATTTACTGAAATCAGTGAGGCTGTAAAGCATTTTTAAAAAGCGAAAAATCACAATACATTTCAGCAGCAGATGGCACAACCATAGCTCGATAGCTGTTAAATTCACACGAGGAAAACGTTCTGGTTGCAAAAACTAAAGTTTTCCTTGAGAGGACAGGCAGATTTTTTGCTATGCTAGTTTGCAGCACACACAGCTAAAGTAGACGACTAATCAATACAGCAGCCCGCAGGCAGGGGAGTCCTGTTCCCTCTTAGCAACTACTGTATTTCACTGCAGCAAAAAGGAGCTTTCTGATAAACATGATCTATGCAGGGCTGGGCGGGCCCAAAGCGTCTCTGCAGAGGGAACTGATTCATTACGTACTGTTCTTATTTCATGTGAGGATCCTGACATATTAGAATCAGCGACAAAAGACAAGAATAAAAAAACTGAGTGTAATAATGTACCCTTTTGAGTTCTGTAAATCATTCTATATGCAGCCCCCAGTTTCTTTTCTCTGTCCACTATGTTATGTCAAGTCAACACTACTATAAAAACCTGAAACAACAAAGAGACCAGACTGATGGGCTGGAGTCACCACTACCACTCTTTATCCTGCCATCCCTCCCTCCTAGTCTCAATCACAACATCCGCAGCCAAGCCCCCACCCACCTCTGGTGCTACACATACAGACACAAGAGAGAAAAAATAACAATGGGAAGAGCCACACACATGCAGGTCCTGATGTGTGACTCAACAACACAGACGTATGACCTTCCCTTCAGGTCCTCACAAAACACAAACACAAGCCCATATAAACACCAGGGGCAACACACAAGGGCAGACAGGTCCTTATCTACATGCTCCACCGCATCCCTGAGCATGTTGCTAAGGTCACAGGTCAACACCAACAAACCGGAAAAATTATCCCATACAAACAACAGTGGCATTTAAATTGAGCAATATTCCGATAACCAGAACGACCTTAAAAGACTACATTCTTGATTACGAGTGCAACGATCTGTAGATATATTGATTCAATGGTCAACAATTAAATATTATTGATACAAATTAAAATCATCGATACATACCATCTTTAAGATACACCCTTAGTTTAAAATTCTGAACTGAACATTTGACACATATGAAATGTGACCCTTATGATGAGCAAGAGGAAGTCTAGTTTCCATTTCATTATTTTATTAAGAAGGTTTTTTTTATCTATATGTCTGGAACCGCCCAGTAATAGAATTGCAAATCATATTTTACTTGCGCTTTGAATGGGTTAAATGGGCATATGATACAGTCTCAAATCGATTGCACGCTTATGAATTTAGGTAGTTCGAACATTTCTCGTGGCAGACTTCAAAATATGCAAATATCCTACCATGATTTCGATAAAGAAATATAACATGATGGATCTACACACCTTTTTTCGAGTGGGCTATACATTTCCTAAATTACTGAAGAGCTGTGTCATGATTTTAATTTTGTGTGTTTAGTTATGGGTTTATTTTGAAATGCTGTTCTCCCTGTGTCTGGTCTTCCTTCCTGTGTTTGCCCTCCTGTGTCTGATTGTGCCTCATTGTGTTCGCCTGTTGCCCTTGTGTTTCTGCCTCCCCTGCCAGCTGTGTCTTGTCCTGTGGTTACCCTTGTGTGTATTTCGTCTGGTCTTCTCCTGTGCTCCTTGTCTGATCGTCGTCTTTCATGTCCTCCTTGCACCTCTGTTTGTTTCTGTCAGTTTTTGGGATTTATTCTTGTTTCTTCATGGTCAACAGCTTTTTTGTTAAATAAAGCTAGCTTTTTGTATAAAAACCCACTTCTCCTCATCCTGCATTTCGGTCCTGATTTTCCCCAACCCTGACAAGCTTTTAAACCTGATTTGGCTTTTTTTCAAGGCTGACTTCATACTGCAACCAGCAGGTGTGAAGACACTTTCATCTCTATTAAAAGCTTTGTAAGTGAATGATTCAATTCAACAGCTGTTTTCTGTATGATCCACTTTGAGAAAAAGACATAGAATCTGTTAGATGTGTTTCACCAACATGCAGTACAATGCATGATACAGTACGCACAACAGTGCTTAGTGCAGACATGGTACAATCTATCCATTAATCAATGCATTATTCCCACTTGACTCCAGGCAGGGTCCGTAGGGCAGGATGGGCAGGATGGGGAGGGGGGACATCCCAGGAGATGAGGAGGGGGATGGTGTAAAGCACCAAACTGAAAGAAGGGAGCAACACCATCTCATGAGATATTGATTTAGCCCCCCCAAACACGTTTACTGCCCTCCCTTGAAAGCCAGCTTATGTAAAAGAGACGTAAGGAGGAGGAGAGGGGAGAGAAACCTGTAATGTATCCTTTATCCTCTCTCTCTGGACAGATTGATTTACAATCACAGCTGCCCTCTTTCGCTATTGTTTTCCCTGAATTGAGGGCCCGGTCAAACGCACCATGGTGTACTGAGCATTTTATTAAAACGTTAATAACTGTTAAGAGGTATTCAAGTTCTGCTAATCATTGTTGATTCATCACCTCACGGAAGGAACAAAAATCCAGATGTGTCCTGCCTTATTCCACTGCTTCAAAGTCTTGCAACTGCAGGGTATAATAGTCGGATGGGAAAACCTAACAATCACTTCTGTAAATGTAACTCCTAGTCTTAAGTTTATTCTGTTTTTTTACTATGAATTAAGTTTTATTTTAAACACAGAAGGTTTTAAACCAGTGTGACATTGACAGGTCCTTCACTGGGCTTCATAATTCACTCTGAAGGAGGTCAAGTCAACCAACAGCTTCACACCCTCATCACTGGCGCCTGATGACCAAGCAGTCGCTTAATATTAACGTTACTTATGCAGATATTTACTACAGAGCAAATCCCAGAGGGAATTCAATGACAGAGAATCAATCATCTGCGAAATATTCAATTGTGTATTTATGAAGCTGACAGCCCACCCTTGGGAATAATGCACTCTTATAACATACTTCTCAACCTATACATTTGCATACGCTTCAGGACATGTCCAGGCTTTAAAAAACAAAAATATAATAATTGGAGGGTCATCTGGTTCTAATAATAAAATAAACATATTTAGAACAAAAGTCTGTGTTGGTGCCTTCCTCTTTAAATATTGTCCTTGCTATTCATGATGTCCTCCAAACAATTGTTTGAAATTTGGGAATATGCAATTTAGAGTCATAGAGATACAGCGCTTTGTGCTAGCTGGCATAGGACTGGAAGCAGTGACAAGAAAGCACAGTCTTTAAGTAAAAAAAAAACATACAGCTTACTTAGCAGCTTGTTGTATCTAGTATGCTGAGCATCTGATACATATACACTTAAAGACAATAAGATATAGTAAGTTAAGCTAACTGGCCGGCAGCTCTTTACATTTAATGTAAACCACATGAGTCGTACAAATCTACTCATGTAACGGCCAAAAATTGAATAGCTGTATTTCCTAAAATGTCCAACTATTCCTTTTAAATAAAGGCTTTGGCAATAAGACAAAAAGGTTGAGTTTTAGCAGCATTTGCAATTGTTCTATTGCTGGATAATACATTCCCATTTAAAAAAAAATCAAATTAGTAAACCATGCTTACAGCAGAACATCCAATTCACATCATCTAAATTCTTTGGCAGGATACACTGTTAAATGTTGAATGTGTGCTGACAGTGTAAAGACAAGAGATGACTACACAGCCGCAGGAAACATAAAAACAGACTCGCATCTGAACTTTTCGTTCTGACCTGATGAATCATGTCAACATTTTTCTTTTCAGGTATTTCAAGTTACCCTGTGAAGAACATGATGTAGATTTGATTTGGCATCTTTCTCGGCATAAAGCTTTGAGAACAGAACTGACCTGTGAACTGCTGCCAGTTCTCAACATAGCACAAATGTCAATATATCTGCAGACTTGTAATCTAAAGAGACTGAAACGACTGAAGCTGAAATGAGTTGGCTAGGTGTTGAAAGTGAAATGGTGTGTTTTCTTCGTATGGGATTAAATATATTTATGAATGAGAGAAATCAATTAGTGAATGTGGAGTTATTTACAAATCAAACAAAGGATTTAATTGAACACAAAGATCCTGAAATAAAATGACCCAATGACTTGAACATTTCACGGTTCAAGTGCTCTAAACTAGCTTGACAGTGTAATGAAACATCACTGAGAGCCTTATGAGCACGCTGCTCTTCCCGCTCTGCAGTGGCGGCGTCCTCCTCCTTCAGCCCCTCGCTGTGTCCTATCTGAGGTTGATCTGCCCAAAGAACGCTCTAACAAGCCAGAACCAGGGGCTAATGGTGTCTCCGTCACTGCTTAGGCAGCGATCCAAAGACAGCACACACACACACACACACACACACACACACACACACACACACACACACACACACACACACACCACACACACACACACACACACACACACACACACACACACACACACACACACACACACACACACACACACACACACACACACACACACACACACACACACACACACACACACACACACACACACACACACACACACATGGATGCAAGGAAGGAGAGAGAGAGTGATGCGGCCGGGAGGCAGAGAGAGAGAAAGTGAGAGATGGGAAGGGAAGCTAAGGGGGGAGAGTGTGGTTAGGGGAAAATATAGGAGGGGAGAAAACGCTACAGAGCAAAAAAAGACTTCTGCTTTAAGAACCTAAATACGCTCTAAGCCTGCACATTTTTGCTTTGGCCTACAGACGGCAAAGATGTGCATACAGCTTCTGCAGAAAGCAATGTGCATGTTTGGTCAATGCTATATCACTTTGGGTTTTTTCTCATGTCTCATGTATGAATTGCAGAGACAACAAAGAGGGAATGAACATGTTTTTGTATATCTTGGTCTGTATTTTAGGAAATCATTCAGCAACATCTGAAATTATCTATTGATAGTTGAAGTATTCTGTAGAAATACTTCAACGTGGGATGTGGGATTTGGATTGCTGGTCGATGAAAATTAAATATTGGAAAATGTCCCCATAGGTTCTGAGAAAAATTATTGGTAGCGTAATCAATAATAAAATAAATGTTAGTTGCAGCTCAGATTTACACTGGAGGATTGTTGGTCTGCTTGTTTGTACCATCATGGAAGTGTGGGCATTTCATTGTAGCTGTCATTAAATATAGTGAACAGTTCGGTACAGAGTGATTAAATTAGTCTAGAATTATAGAAGCGTGATTGTGTGTGTGTGTGTGTGTGTGTGTGTGTGTGTGTGTGTGTGTGTGTGTGTGTGTGTGTGTGTGTGTGTGTGTGTGTGTGTAGTACAAGCGGTGGTGTTGTCCTCAACCAGCTGGGACTTGGACTGAGGGCAGACAACCGGTACATGAGGAACATATGTGTCACCAGAGAACATATGCAAACATGCAGAAAGAACACGCATGCACATCTGGCAAGCTTGCATTTACACACCTGCACACAATGACATGAACAAATCAAGGGAAACACATGCCTTAGGCGTGAAGGTGTATGGTGAGATAGATTTGTTCTCTTTCATCAGAATACCTCCTACCTACAGTATAGGCCACTCAGTCCCAAAAGCAATTTCAATTTCCATTGGCTGTTTCAATGCCCTTTTATTGTTTACCTCTCCTGGGTAGGCGGGAGTAGATGTGATGTTATTGTAGTGGCAGGTTTGCACTCTGCCAAGCAGTCTCATATTCATAGAAGTGGGACAGACAGAAGGAGGCAGGACATGTTTTTCGGTGGAAGTAATATCACCTTCCGGAAAATGTTACCTCTCAGGCGAGAGCAAGAGAGACAAACAGTCGGATGGACAGACAGGCAGGTGGGGAAGCAGAGAATACAAAGAGGGCAGATGTTAACGGATGACAGATCACAACAAAGGGCACTGCTGCTGTAAAGTTAGATATACAGCTGACATTTTTAGAGCTATGAACATTTTTACGACACAGGATTTACAAATGACGCAAAAGTAAGTGGGATTTTTATGAAGAGGCACAAAACACCATCTTGTATTTTAAGTTGCAGCATGATTCTCTGATACTGAGAAATATCCACAGAAAGGAAATTAATTCATCATTAATGTAATGCAAAATAGCTGAAAATTCAGTTTTAAGCCTCTGAAATATGGTAATGTGTCATGTTTTGCTTTTATTCATTTTAAAACCTATTAAAGTGATAACTTTACTCTTTGAACTGTCAAAATAAGACATTAAAAGACATAACCTCAGATTTTGAGAAACGATGGACATTTCTCACTTTTTTCTGACATTTTAGATAGCAAATTATTAGTTTGTAGATTAATGAACAACCCAAATAATTGTTAGCAGGCATGTCCACCCTTCTGGAAAATGTGATCTCTTTGGTCTATCCTAAAGTTTAGAAGGAATATGAGGATATTAAAAACCCTTTCAATGTCAGACTGTTTGCTTTTTGTTTCCTCTTCTGGCGTCAAAAGACATTTCTTGTCGTCATACTTTACCCTGAATCCTCCTCCTACACAGCCTAAATCTGTTATCTTCCTACTCTTTTCTGTCTCATCACATCCTCCCCAATCAGCCGCCACCTCACCCTTCATCCTAATCCACAAGTGTGAGATATCAGCAGGACAGAGCTCTGCTGCTGGCTGAATCAGACTGTCTCTTTATTTTGACATGCTGCTATGAGCTGCACAAAGATCATTCGGATTCTTCATGCGATTCAAAACAAAAACTCACTTTGACTAGCGGTGGAATAAAAGGGCATGAAGAAGAAAACGGAAGATACATAACCGTGAATGCAGAATGTAACATTGAATTTGGTTAGCCGCATATAGGCTGAGCAACTTAATCTTGTCCGATGTTTTTCATGCAAATATTTTCGATACAATTTTATGTTTTTTTTTATATGAGTTGAATGTAGATTACACATATAGTATATCTGCTGTGAATCTCCCTGTTAGTCATTTTTATAAACAATAGTTTTAACTGTTTAAGAGGTGGATACAACTAGAGCAGTTATTAGTTATTATTATTATATATATATATATATATATATATATATTATATATATGTTATTATTAGTTAGTTATTAGTATTAGTCGAGGACTTAATGAAGGCACATTTAGACAGCACTGACTATACTATAGTTAAAATATAAAAAATGCCATGCTTAATATTTGTCTTGATTCAAAAATATAAAATAATTTTTTTTTGATCACCACACATCGTTATTTTCATTATCCCTTTCTTAATTTAGGAACTAGAACAGTTTTTGCATTTCTACATCAGGTTTACATAAAGAAGAACCTGAACATTGTTGGGACACTTCGCCAGAACAAGACGGACATACCGCCTGTCATGAGGCCATCCAAATTGAGGGGGAAGCATAGAATAAGAATCTGGGTTCAATGGCAACATGACCATGGTGAGCTACTGTATGTGCAAAAGAAGGGGAAGGCTGTTGTCCTGCTGAGCACCATGCATGATGACAGAGCAGTGGATGACAACAGTGTAAAGAAGAAACCAGAAGTGATCCAGTACTATAACAAAAGCAATGGATCAGATGGTTCGCACCTACACATGCAAGCTGAGAACAAGGAGGTGGCACAGGCTGAGGGGCATACTGTAGTGCGTAAAAATGGCCAAAGCTCTGCTGACTCAATAAGTGCAGAGTTCCAAACCAGCTCTGGCATTAATATATATATATATATATATATATATATCAGCACCAAAAACTGTGGGAGCTTCATGTGTTTTCATGGCCGAGCAGCTGCATCAAGCCTTACATCACCAAGCACAAGGCCAAACGTTGGATGGAGTGTAAAGCACCACTGGACTCTGGAGCAATGGAAACGTGTTCTGTGGAGTGACCAATCACGCTTTTCCATCTGTCCTCTGATGGACGATTCTGGGTTTGGTGAATGCCAGGAGAAAGTTACCTTCCTGACTGCGTTGTGCCAACTGTAAAGTTTGGTGGAGGAGGGATAATGATATGGGGTTGTTTTTCTGGGGTTGGCCTAGGCCCCTTAAAGTCCCAGATACACCGGCCAGTCACCTGAGAAGTCGCCGACGCCGACACGGACTGTTGCGTCGCCGGACTCTCCTGCGTATTTGCCGACTTTGCGCACTGGAACACACCGCAAATCCGAGCCGAGCACGTATGAACTGCGTATGCGTGAGTGGCAATAACTCTCCTTACCAGCAGGCGGCGGTAGTGTGTATTCATCATTCAAAAGAGGCAACAACCGGAACAACCGGAAGACAGAGAAGAAGAACAGACTCCGTGATATAAACAAACAACAAATAGCGTTTTTCTTTCCATTTTCACTCTCGTCCATTGAAAACATGAACGAACAGGAGCTCTATAAACCGATGAGGTGAAATAGCCGTCCGTGTGTGTTCCATCTTCCATTTTAAATCATTTGTTTACCTCCCTCACTTCCGTTAACGCTTCTCATGCACTGATTCGCTAGCTGAACAGCCAATCTGTGTTATCCCTTTGTCCGACTTCCGGTGGTGTTCCCGACGCCGATTCAACATGTTGAATCGGCAAGAAAAGGCGTCAGGTCGGCAGAAAAGACCCGACGGTGCGGCGCACACCACTCCGAATAGGGCGTGCCCACGCTCATGTTCGGCCCGACTCCCATTTACTGCCGATTTCGGGCCGGTGTATCTGGGCCTTTAGGCCACTACATACCAACCCGATTTTGGGAGTCAGAGGCCGTCAGAGGCAGTCGGGCATTCACGTCGCCCTACTCAGGTTGGTGTGCCCCGCACCGTCGTCTCTTTACGGCACATTTTCACACCTCCCGCGGGAGGCCAAAGCAAGTCGGGACAAAGAAATCACTCTGATTGGCTGTTCAGCTTAGTGAGTAAGTGCATGAGAAGCGAAGCGGAAGTGAGGGACCAAAACAAACGATTAAGAAGGCACATACAGACGGTTAATCTTTTTCATTTTCATCTCACCTGGCCGCAAGAGTTTCTTTTTTATGTTTACATGTTTTCGATCAATGAGAGAGAGTGAAAATGGAACCCACACTCTATTTGTTGTTTGTTTATATCACGCAGCCTGTTCTTCTTCTCTCGGTGTATAGTCTGTCTTCCGGTTGTTGCCTTTTTTGAATGACGAATACACACTATCGCTGCCTGCTGTTAAGGACAGTTATTGCTACTCTTCAACTGAAGTCTTTGCTGTGTGTTTGTAGGCAGGCGGCATAGCCGACGCAGGCGACGTAGCGGACGTAAAAGTCGGGACGCCTTCGGTACGCGTTCTTTGGTCTCAGGTTGGTGTGTAGCGGCCTTTAGTTCCAGTGAAGGGGAATCTTAATGCTTCATCTTACCAAGTGATTAGGCGCATTCACACCGCTGTACTTTTCCCACTATAGTTCCGAAATGTCACGTTCACACCAAAAACAGCCGGAACTAAAATGAGTTCATCAGAACCTTTTTTACCCCCTTTTCCGTCCCAGAGAGCAGGTACTTTTGTGGGAGAAAAAGGTTCCTATTTCTGATTAGCTGGGCGGATTGCAAACCATGCCCCGTAAAACTCCAAAAAGGTTTTGTGAAGCCGCCATTTTATTATCCTCGCATTAGCATTATTAGCATTAGCGCAGCGCAAAAACGCAGAGAGACTAACTCATGGCAACACAAAAGAAAACATGGGAGCGGTGGAAATGAGGAGGTGTCGGCGTTCTGGCGATTTACTCGGAAGCCAGTTTCCAACTCCGGGAACTTCCGGCCGGGGACTTCGGGTGGCAGTATACGTCGTGAAGTTGTTTGCGGACTGCCAGTAAACCCAAAGCAGAAGAAGAAGAAGTGACGTCAGCGGCTTCATTTGCCTAATCCTTCCCCAGGAACTTATTTCGGTGTGAACGCGATCTCTACTTAGTTCATGAGAACTAAAGAGTTCTCATGAACTAAGTTCTGATGAACCTTCGTGGGAAAAGTACTGCGGTGTGAAAGCGCCTATTTTGGACAATTCTATGCTTACAACTTTGTGGAAACAGTTTGGGGAAGGCCCTTTTCTGTTCCAGCATGACTGTGCCCCACATAGCAAGGTCCATAAAGGCATGGTTGGGTGACTTGACTTGACTGGCCCGCACAGAGCCCTGACCTCAGCCCCATTGAACACCTTTGGGATGAACTAGAACGGAGATTGCGAGCCCGACCCTCTCATCCAACATCAGTGTCTGACCTCACAAATGCTCTTCTGGATGAATGGGCAAAAGTTCCCACAAACACACTCCAAAATCTTGTAGAAAGCCTTCCCAGAAGAGTGGAAGCTGTGATAGCTGCAATGGGGGACCAACTTCATATTAATGCATAATAATTCGGAAAATAATAATAATAAATTATATTTCTATAGCGCTTTTCATAGCTTGTGTATCAAAGGGTTAAAAAATAAACATGGCCGTTAGTAAGGTGACACTAGTATATGTTGCCATAAAATGGAAATACAGTACAGGTAAAGTGGTTTATATCACAACTATAACTAGTAGCGGAATTTACACATTTGTTAAACCATCCTTATACAAAAAAAATGTGTTTTTCTGACTTAGTGACTTTTATCATGATTAGAGATGACACTGTATAACGATGAGAGTGAAAGTTGATGAAAGTTGGCAGCAAAGAGAAAATGTCCCACACACACACACACACACACACACACACACACACACACACACACACACAGACACACACACACACGCACGCACGCACGCACGCACGCACGCACGCACGCACGCACGCACACACACACACACACACACACACACACACACACACACACACACACAGCCTTCAGCCCCTTATCTCCTCTCTTGGCTCTATAGCATCTCCACACACGACCTTGAGCTCTAAGCCTTGTCAGCATCCACCTCTTGTTATTAAATAATAAACTGAATGTATAAACAACCATATTCAGGCTGCACCAAGCAGCACTTTTCCCAATTGTTATGCAAACTTTTAAAGTCGTCTGCCTTAGATTTGTATAATAATGCATTAACACCACAACATTTTGGTACAGAAGCAAGCATGTGTGTTATATGAAAACCTCCATCCTTGCACGTGTCTAAGCCCTCATATCTTCCCACATTCTTGGCAAGAAAATCCTTATATTGTGAACAACTGAGCCAAACTGTAGTGGACAAGTCTGAAGATCCAATTACTGAGGGATTTCTGTGAGGAAAAGATCTTGGCAAAACCCCAAAAGGCTGAGCAGTTGCATGGAAGTTAATGACTGTTGCCATGCACACACGAAGGAATCTTGAAACAATGAAGCACAATGGGGTGGGAGGTGTGTTTGTGATGATGCAAAGTCCTGAGCTTGCAATATGTGCAATGTCCAGCTGCCTATATTCACTGCACAGAAATCATACATTATTCAACTTTTGACATGATAAGATATTCATGGGATGAATTCTATTGCATTATATGAATATACAGTGAAGGGTTTTTCAACTAATTTCAGTGCAATTAAACTATTTATCATTTAGTTATGGACCGTGGAGATCACATAAGGATAAATTAGCGTAAGGTGGACCCCCGCTGTGAGGAGGAAGCGGATCAACACCTGCCCGCAGTGCGCTTTCCTCGCCACAGTGTCAAAAAGCAACATAGGCCCCTTCTCTTACCTCCTGTAGTTGCTCCAGCTCCTTCCTGAGAGTCTCCTGCTCGATCTCCAGGTCTGCATACTTCTGCTTCAGCGTCTGGTTCTCCTCCAGCACCACCAGACCGCACTCCGCAGCCCGGATCTTCTCCCGGTTCGCCTCGGCCAGTTCCTGGGTGAGCCGCTCCAACTCGGCCCGGTACTGATCCACCGATTCCCCGCATACTCCATCCGCGGCCATCGCCCCTCTCTCCCTGCGTCTCTGTCAGTCCCCCTGTCGGTCTGCGCCCCAGCGCTTTGGACGGAGCAGAGGCGGGCGGAGGCTGAGAGATGCCGAATAACCGCCCCCCTCCCTCTCCTGAGAGGAAGGAAGGCAATGGTAACACACACTTACAATATATTTTGTTCTAAAGTATAATCAATAGCATCTCACAGCAGATTAACATTCTTAAAACATCCATAGTGGTGGACAGACGGAGCCATGCGACTTAAAATCAGGACATGTCTTCTGTGTAACACTCAGCAAAACACAGAAAGGGATTTCTGCTTATTCATGGGTGCAAGGGCGCCACCTGTCCTCTGCTGGGTGACAGAGCATTCACAACTTTTGTTAACATGTTTTTTAAATGGCCAGAACACCTGATAAATTGTCCTGCGTGCTCTTAGTATTTACACGTAACAATATGCAGGCATTGTTATGCACTGGGTATGGCATTAAAACGTTAAATAATAATGAAAATATTTCAATGGAAAATGGAGGGAGGGGATTGTTTTTCACTTTGCATGTTGTACGCTACTACGTGTTTGATGATATATACAGTCTATGGTTTGATGTCAAGTGTATTCATTAGAGAGCAGATCTCCATGTCTTGGCCAATCGCTGCTCTAATGTTCCAATGAATAAATACAAAGCACCATTATTTTACCTTGCCATGATAATCTGGACAGGAACATGTTTTAATCCTTAGCAGAACGAGATTCTGAGTCAAAGACGTTATGAGAAGTGAGAAATCAGCAAGTTGTTGAAACGTGAGGAACACAACATTATGTTTATTTTCAGTATTCAGTTTTTATACCGCAACTTTCTGGTAGGCTACCGGTCTTAAACTGTCTCATTCTAGTCACATGTAAAGTATTAGAGCCCGCCTTCCCACTTCAGTTTGCCCAATCAGGTCACTTATCTTAAATGGAAGTCAAGGTTTAACAAAAAAAGAACCATGTTTGTTCTCAATTTTACAAAAATAAAAAAGGGCCTCATTTCATTATTTACTTTAACATAAATATTGTTTCTTTAAAACAAGAGAATACATTATACATATTTGAGTATTTAACGTAATTAGCTACAATTACATCATGCATACATTTGACAAATCACATCAAAGACCCCGCCTACTTAAACCATAAGCACTGTGGAGGCGTGATCCCACAGTAGTCTCCAGGACAAGATGGCTCCACAAAGGATTGAAACTCAGGTAATGGTGATAGTTCTCATGACAGCCGGTCTTTTAATGTCAAAAACTTACCTAATTTAAAAGCATACCTTTATTTGCCTTTTTAATGATTAAAAAACATACATGAAAGAGAGAAAACTGTTAAGAATTAGTCTATGTACACAGACTATATCCACGGTACAAAACGGGCCAGTAACTCAGACAATCAATTTTTTTTGATATATCGTTCATTATGTATGCGTTTACATTTCTGAATGCGTACTGCAACACTTCCCAGCTTGTTTGTTGGTGTAAATGTGCAATACACTGTACATTTCAACACTATACTCTCTTTGTTAACCATACTCTCTTACCGTAAGAGGTCTATTACTATTGTGTACATTACATTGTCCGTATATCTGCCAAATGTGATATTTGTGATTATATATTTTGTATCAGAGCAAAATGTCAGTTAAAAAAACATTAAGTGAATATTGATCTTTGTTTACATTAATTTTGACATATTATATTATGGA
The DNA here is from genome assembly GCF_949606895.1 of Notothenia rossii. NCBI lineage: Eukaryota > Metazoa > Chordata > Actinopteri > Perciformes > Nototheniidae > Notothenia > Notothenia rossii. The sequence goes on along the minus strand of NC_136903.1, from coordinate 25,878,100 downwards.
ATGTTTAATACCTGTACTTCATAATCTAAATAGTTTCCCTGTCTTGACTCTCTAGAGACGATTGTTTGTTCACTCATCGGCCAGCAGGTGGACCTTTATGCTCAGCGTGTGATGAGGGCACATGCAGAGCTTTGCACTCTGCAACAAAGCAAACATCCATTACATCACAGCATGATACTGTGCTGTTCATCCCAAATCAATTAGAAATGAATCAACACTTGTCACTTTTTTTGGATTGTGTATATCAAACCAAGAAATCTATCTCTTTGAATTTTTTATTTTGAATTTATTGTTTTTGACTCGACAATGACACAATTAATAATAATTAGCAAACCAATAGTCTTAACCTAACACACAGACAAACTATTCTTGTGATTCTGTAAAGGCTGGGATATTTTTCAAAGATGCCTGCTGTTCACCAATGAGGTGAAGAGATTACATTTACAATGACTCAGTTGTTTTTTTTAAAGTGGGTGGTTTAGAACAAAGTCTGTAAATTCCTTCTCAATTGGTAACCACATGTTTGTGCCTGTGCATTGCGTCTCAAGGTAAGGGTACAGTGTGTGCATTAGTAGGCCTATGTATAATATAATGCTCTGTTAATATAGGTGTTGAAGAGGCTCCCCATGTGTAATACATGACCAGATCGCCTTTTTAATAGAGAAGCATTTTTTTTTCAATTCCTCCATTAGCTTGCATGTGCCAAATTGCTTCAAATAATTTACATAATACCTCTTGTTGCTATGTAAAATGTCATTCATTTGACATTTCAATGGTCATTTTTTAATTTGTTGACATGTTCACAAAGACCAACAAGCACAATACCACCATCATGACTTGCTTATGTCTTCCCCTAAGGCAGGGGTGCCCACACTTTTTTGGCTGGTGAGCTACTTTTGAAATGACCAGCTAACCGAGGTCTACCAACCAAAAATAAAATCCCAAATTGCAAGGGTTGCTGAATAACACGTTTTATTTTTACATGGGATAACTACAATTGGGCTGCAACAAACGACTAATTTGATTATCGATTAATCTATAGATTAATGAAACGATTAATCGACTATTCGGACTACTACTGTGTGCCTTGCACAATTTCTCAAACGCTCTTATTTAGCCATCAACTTTTAGATTTAGTTTGAGGTTGTTTTAGGCATGTGGAAACTAACAATGAAGACAATAAAGATGAATACTTGATTCAAAAATACATATATTATTAAATTAACTTAACAAATTGTGAACAAAATTAACATTGCTTTTTATTTGAATTAAATAAATAATATTTCACATCAAAAGAAACAACAATGTTTTAACAAATCTTATTAAATAATCTTATGACAGAACTGGAAACAGAATAGCTGAAACTTTAACAAAATAAATAACTCAGTTACCTCTAATCATTAACCCATGTTTGTATAATGTAGTTAACTCCGTGTGTTGCTGCTAGCATACATAACACCTGACGTGGAAACGTTACTCGTGGATGGGGCCACAGAGCTACTAGAAAGATAGTCGAACCCGGTGCATTCGTCCGTCTGAATGTGGTGCACTTTTGCTAAATGTTTAGACAAATTGCTCGTGTTACCGCCCTTACATGCTAAACACTTTTGGTGACGAGCATTGTCCACCTCAAGACGGGTAACATGTAACCACACCTTGGAGCGCTTCTCTCCACCATCTCCTCCGTGTGTTGCTGCATGTAGCAGATGCGTGTGTGTAAACTGCCCCGCCCCCTTGCAAATTGACGGGGGAGAGAGAGATCTCTTCTGGATTTGAAAGATAGAAAATACACCGACCATAGACGCATTTGTTTGTCTTTTTGCATGTTAGAAACGAGTTGGCGACACTAAGACTAAGAGATAATGTTTGTGTAGCAATAATACATGACCTTTCTCTTTCTCAACTCGCTACTCGGAGGGAAGTCGCTGTCATACGCCTTGTGAACACTCCGATAATGCCTCTCCACGTTACCTTTCTTTGGCAGAGCGACGCTTGCTTTACAAATAAGGCAAATAACCTTTGAATGTGACATCACAAAAAAGATTCTCCCTCCCATTCTGTGTGGAAGTGGTATGTCTTTAGCTTTTTGCTCGTTCCCGCACTCATTTTGTTGTTTGTCTCTCCCGGCACTTGACTGATTTTGTATCGCTTTGCATTCTGGGTTAACAGACTGGAAAGCAATAGGTCGCTTTTTCTGTCAATCAAATCAACTCCTGAATTAAGTGGCAGGGAGGCCAAGGGAGGAGGGATCAAAACCTGTTTTGTCTATTTTAACGGAGCTGGATTTTTTTTTTTTTATGAAAGACTCGCGATCTACCAGCATTGCCCCCGCGGTCGACCGGTCGACCGCGGTCGACGTACTGGGCACCTCTGCCCTAAGGTCTCGAACTCCAACAGGTGGTGGGTTTGGAGGCAGAGGAACCCGACGCAGCAGAGCAGTCTTCCCATTGGTTAATACCGTACCATCAGCAGGAAGCATTGGGATATATGAAACCAGTCTGGGATTCTTCCTCTTCTGAGTTTCTACCATGTACTTAGCCTTAGCACGTTGAGACAGCTTACGTGTTGTGTTCTCATTCGTAACACTCCGTTCGATGTCTCACTATGGGATGTACCTCGCCATTTCTTTCTTCGGAATTAAAGGTAAGGTTTTGATTTTTCAAGCTGGTAACACACCTGTTACTAGCTTGCCTTTCCTCACTACCGACACCAAGGTAGCGGGGACGGTTTTTTCTTTTTCTCTCTCACACCAGAGGAGGGGAAGATAAAAAGGGTATTAACACACCAGTTAATATTCTTTGAGAATAAAATTCTACACCGTCGTTTTTTCTCCGGATTAACGACAGGTGGGGAAGGATTTTTTCTCAGCAACGTACCTGTTACGAGCGGGTCCTCTCCACGCCGTCACCACGGCGACCGAGATGGACGCTTCTCTCCCTCACACCAGAGGAGTCAGGGACTCGGAGGCTCGGCTCTGCGGCTGCGGGTTGAAGATATCAGGCACAGACTCACACCAGGTCTGCTCGTCCTGCCTCGGGCTGGAACACGCCCAGGAGGCTATCGACAACCCCGGCTCGTGCGGGCATTGTGCCCGCTTCACCATCAAAAGCCTCCGCCGACGGCTAGCACGCCAAGCTAGCTTGTCGGGACAGGACCCCCTCATGTCCGCTGTTTCGCCGGCCGGCAATCAAGACATGGGGGCGTCCGCCGCGGTGATTGAGCCCCGCGCTGTGTCAGGCTGGGGCTCAATAACAGCGGCAGCTGCTGAACCGGAGCCCCGCGCCGTGTCAGGCTGGGGCCCGGTGGCGGCAACAGCCGCGAGAGCGGAGCCCCGCGCTGTGTCAAGCTGGGGCTCCCAACTGGACCTCACCATGGTCTCGCCCGCGGATGATGTCCTGGAGTTGGACTACATGTACATGGAGTTGTGTTCCTCACCCTAAAACGCTTTCTGCCTTTTCTCAGAGGACACCATGTCCTCGTGAGGACGGACAATACGACCACAATATCGTATATAAACCGACAAGGGGGTTTGCGCTCTCTCCAGTTACACATGCTGGCACGCAAACTGATCTTGTGGAGCTGCGGCCATCTCCTCTCTCTGAGAGCGACGCACGTACCGGGTGTGATGAACCTCGGGGCAGACCTGCTGTCCAGAGGCGTACCACTATATGCAGACTGGACTCTACATCCAATGGTTGTGAGCCAGCTGTGGGTGCGTTACGGCTGAGCCGCGGTAGATCTGTTCGCATCAAAAGAAAATGCTCACTGTCAGCTTTTCTTTTCAATGTGCGATCAAAACGCACCATTAGGCGTGGAAGCGCTCGCGCACATTTGGCCTCCGGTCCTCCTGTACGCGTTTCCACCCCTGGCGCTGATACCCCCAACTCTGGCCAGAGTGAGGGAACGGCGACACACAATGATCCTGATAACTCCGCACTGGCCTGCAATGTACTAGTTGGCGGAGATATATCAGCTGCTGTGCGGTCAGCCGTGGCAGCTCCCCCTACACAGAGACATACTGTCTCAGGCGGGGGGGACGATCTTTCACCCACACCCGGAGCGCATGGCCCTATGAGCCTGGCCCGTGAGTGGTATAATCTGAATGCAGTGGGTCTACCGCAGAAGGTGATAAACACTATTCAGAGTGCGAGAGCTTCCTCCACTAGGTCTCTTTATGACTGTAAGTGGAGGGTGTTTGAGGACTGGTGCCTTCAAAAAGGGCACACCTCTTTTCAATGCCCTGTGGGAGTGATTTTATCATTTCTACAGGACCTAATTGATAAACACAGAGCTTTCTCCACGATCAAAGTCTACCTGGCTGCTATTGCTGCATGCCATGTGGGCTTTGAGGGTAAGACGGCCGGCCAGCATCCTCCGGTCTGCCGTTTTATGAAGGGAGCTCGCAGGCTCCTTCCTGTTTCCAGGTCACTGATGCCCTTATGGGACTTGACAGTGGTTTTAGATGGGCTCACTCGAGCCCCATTTGAACCCCTGGAAGAAGCTGACATGAAGCACCTGTCACTCAAGACAGTGCTGTTACTGGCCCTGGCATCCGCCAAGCGAGTCAGTGACATTCATGCGCTATCTGTACATCCTTCATGCACTCAGTTCGCCCGAGGGTTAACGAGAGTGTTGCTGAAGCCCAACCCTGCCTTTATACCTAAGGTGGTTGGTTCATGTACCCCCATTGACATTGAGGCATTCCCTCCGCCGCTGTGTCCCTCCGGGGAACAGCAGCCAAATTTGCTATGTCCAGTCCGTGCTTTACGCACTTATATGGACAGATCAAAACAGTTTCGTCATAATGACCAACTCTTTGTGTCCTGGGCTAACCCTCAGAAGGGCAAGCCTGTTACTAAGCAAAGGCTCTCTCACTGGATTGTGGAGGCAATTGCTTTGGCTTACACGAGTCAGGGTCTGCAGGCACCTTCAGGTTTGCGTGCTCATTCGACTCGTGGTCTGGCTACATCCTGGGTTTTGTTCAAGGGTGTTTCCATCCAAGAGCTTTGTGCAGCAGCGAGCTGGTCCTCGCCGCTCACTTTTGTCCGCTTTTACAGATTAGACGTCTCTGCTCCCAGTGTGGCCCATGCAGTGCTGGGCCCCCTTCTGAGTTAGAGCTCTAACTGTTACATTCTGGTTGGGTTTGGTGATTTTCGAGATAAGCTCGTCTGGCAATACGGGAGCTACAATATCCCATAGTGAGACATCGAACGGAGTGTTATGAATGAGAACTATAGGTTACTTACGTAACCCCAGTTCTCAGAGTAACATGAAGTGAGATGTCTCACCAGACGGCCCTCCTTGCTATGGTGAAGCGAGAAGAGGTGCTTATTTTGAATGACGCATGCGGCGTAGCGCAAGCTACTTATAGGGGGTAGATTCCCTGACCCTGACGTCAAGATCACCAGCCAATCAGGATTGGCGTAATGAGATTGATGCTTCTGTTTGCTCCGCGATGAGGCGCATCCCATAGTGAGACATCTCACTTCATGTTACTCTGAGAACTGGGGTTACGTAAGTAACCTATAGTTTTTATCTTTGTTCCCTTTGCCTAACACAGTGTCAGCAGCAGCCATTGGGACATCTTGCAGCAACAGGTTGGGATGCTTTGGAGCTGGGTCAACCTCCATTGGAGAAAACCCAGTTTTTAGCTTTGACCTTATATTTATATATGTATAGGTTTATATCCTTGTCCATTATATTCAAGCAATTATTACTACAGTATATCTGTATATATTATATATATATATATATATATATATATATATATACTGTATATATATATGTGTATATATATATATATATATATATACTGTATATATATACTGTATATATTAATATTGGCTTGAGTTTATCCATGTCCTATCCTCAGAAACTGCCGCCCATGTTATGAATATGTATATTGGCAGGACAAATCAGATAATGTTCTGCCCCCCTCTGCAGTGTACATCTGCTATTCATTTTTGGATTAGGTCTTGTAAGTTGGGAGAATTTTTACAATACCATTTTTGGTCAAGCACATCTAACAACTGGGAGTGATCGTGTTGAGTCACAGTGTCGATGTGGACCAGCCTGCCGGTCACATGGTAAAATCAACCAGGCTGATAAGAAAGAGGCCTGGTAACAATTCCCCTCTTAACCACAAGAGGTGGTTAAGCTGATGGACCCAGTAGTATTACAGATTAGCTGCAGACAGACAAATACACACGACACATCATCTTGGCTTTTGCCTGTCGAGTAATCATTAGACATGTTGTGTACACAGCAAATACTTAAAAATAATCACTTTCCACTGAATCTTGAGATTTTATTCATTTCATAGAAGTGAGTTAACCGAGTCGTTTAAATTATCATCGAAGATAAATCATGTACACGGTCTAACATACAAACTATAATATCTACTGTATTTGTTTTCTTGTATTGCTTAAGATAGAGTCCGGTCTCTTCAAAAGTAATGTGAACTCTTTTTTATATCTTATTAATTAATTTGTTTGTGTAATATGATTTCATACACCTTAGTATTGAACTCATTAAACTCATTCTTACTACAATTATCAAAGTAGATTATGATATTTAGGTTTTGGACAGAACATAGCTCCAGGTATACGTCATGTTAGGCAGTTTGCCTCATATAATTTCCTTCTGACATTTCCAACTTTTGATGGCCATTAGTATTCGCAAAAGCATTTCTCACAACATGATACAATTGTTGTCACACAAGTGGTTCAAAGTTGTTGGTTTGATTCTCTCACCACAAACTATTTGTGTCTTGTTTAGCCCTGCCTGAGGGAAAAGCAAACACAAGCAATAAAAGGAGATATGACCGGGGTGAAAAGTTTAACCGTTCTCAGAGGCTTGATAAATGTAATCAGTTATTGTACTCCCAATGGAGTTATGGTATTGATAATGAAGCTGCGTTATCGTTCTTATAATTGACAATTATTTGGAAAATGGCCAGCTTCACAGAAAGAAAAGGATAGGAACCGTTTATGTAATTGTAGGTGCATTTTCCCAGAATAATATATCACCTTCACAAGAAACAGGCTTCATAACATAAAGTCACTTTATTAAAGGACATATGTAATACAGTTACCTGCGGAGTTATATTGGTTTCAAAAAATAAAAGGTGAATAAAAAGACACCTATATGTGCAGAGATAGAAGAATTCAGATATTGTGCTTCAGTAAAAGTAGGAACACTCTGTTCCTACTTTTTAAGTAAGTAGTAAAAGTTACAGAAGTATTGGCATCAAAATATACTTAAAGTACCAAAAGTCAAAGTACTCATTGTGCAGAGTGGCCCATTTCACAATTATATATGATTTGTTTTGATTATAATTTTCAATGCATTGATATGTTTATAAAAGCTGGTAAAGGTGGAACCATTCATATTATTTGGATTTACTGATCGGTAGTTTGTTAATTTAGTACAGGTGTAACTAAAGTCTTATTTAAGTGTTAATTATATTTTACATCATTAATCCATATCTGCAAAGTAACTAAAGGTATTAAGTAAATGTGGTGGAGTACAAGTACAATATTTATTGCTGAATTGTAGTGGGGTAGAAGAACAAAGTAGCAGAAAACGGAGATACTCATGTAAAGTACAAATACCTCAAAATGGTACTTAAGTACTGTACAGTACTTGAGTAAATGTACTTAGTTACTTTTACAGCACTGCATATGTGCAGTCTTTCATATTCTTATTATAAATTACAATTATTATACAACACCTACAAACAGTCCCTTCAGCCGATGTTTCCACTTTGATCCTATATTCAACAAGCTCCCCCAGCTGACCTGCCAATAACCCATATTTACGAGGCCAAATTAAGATAAGGAAGGTTTTCAGAAAGTCAAACATATGATAAGTTTATGAGCGGTGCTGTATCTTATCTCTGACAAGGAAGTGTGGTGTCATGCAAAAATCTCTCCTGCAGAATAACACAGCAGCTCAATACCAAGAAGCACGTTGCAGTGCTGAGTACCCTCACACTTTGACTTCAATAAAACAGTTCAAATGGTTATTATAATTATTTATTATAAAGAAGCCAACTGTTTTCAGTATTCAACCAGAATATTCATTTTCTGATTCAACTTTACAAGGTAATAAACAAATAAAGATCAACAAGTTTATTTCATGTTGTCAACACAGTATATACAACACACATGACAATTAAAGCTCATCAATAAACAGTTATTATATTTTACAGATTACAGTAGAGTTTGGGTTATAACTCCAGCAAATGATGTATCAAAGCTCATTATGACCTTTGTACCACGTCATTTAAAAACACTTTAACACAATAGTGTCATCAATTGTAAGAGTACTTCTATCTGTTGATAGCGTCCTGTGACCTGGGGAATGTGTGATGGTCAGCAAGGGGGCTGTTGGAGCTGCTCTGGGGAACAGCGCTGACTGAAGAGGTTCAGGGAGGCAGCACGGCAGCCAGCACACTGCCTGCAGCGGGGGCTTCTGTAGCGCCTGGGGGGGGGGGGACATACATACTGATGAGAAGATGTCTCAAAGAACCAACACAATCAGTAATCACTATTCTAGTCAATGAAATGTAATTGTTCTGTATGTAAAAAAGACATATATATAAAGTTTTCACACCAGAGATGCAACACATTTAAACAAGGGCATATTAACGGTAAGGTTAGACAAAGGTTAATGTGAAAGTAAAAAAATAATATAATAAGACAATTGCTAAAGAAAATTACAAGAGCTACTTTAATTAGGAGCCAAATTAAATACATTTTAGGGTTTCAATGTTCACAGGAGCTCGTGGTAAGATATGGGTTTTAATTAAATTTGTATTTGAAATATGATCATTTAATTTTTCCATCATATTACTTTTGAAACTTTGCTATTTGATCTCTTTCACCTTTTTAAAATGTATTTTATTATTTTAAAAAAGGTTTAAAAATGTTCCGACCCTGTTTCTCTCTTTCTTTGTAAATAACGTAAGCTTCATTTTGAGTTTGAAGCACTCATTATGGGAATATTATTGGGATGAATATATGAAATGTGATGTTACCTCAAAATAAAGCAGGGGATGACTTGCAGGCCGGCTGCTCATCAGTTCTATTTCCTTCAGAGTTTCTGCTTTCCTCCGTTTGGCTCTGCGGTTCTGGAACCAAATCTGCAGCACAAACAACATGTCACATAACTGTATCTATTACATACTCACAACTTATCCATAAATATGTAGCAGAGTACCAAAAGTAACAAATGTATTATTATTCTCCTCTGAGCATGCATGATCATTGAATCATAGTACACAGAAAAACGGAAAGGTTAACTTTAATTAAATGTATTATACATAACTGTATTAGGTTTGTTGAAAGCAATAATATTAAGTTCAAATAGAAAATATTCTTGCTTTGATATATCCTTATAAAGTTATGTGAGGTCTGTTGACATAATACATGTAATTAAAGTCAACGCTTCAGTTTTTTGAGTGTACACACTTCTACGCCGAAATTGTCAATAATACTTTGGGAGGTATTTCTTCATATAAGCAACAGTCCAAAGACCATTGCCATGGTTCCATTATTAACTATTCATTATAATAAGCCCATTGTTTAATCCACTGAACTGTTGGTGACCCCAGTTTGATTTATTGACTCCTTCCAGCAATACACGAGTTGCAAAATAAAGACGATATGTTGTCATAGTTTGCTTATTTGATACTACTGTAGTTGGACAAGGAGAACTAGATTGAAGCTATTTAAATGTTATCAGAACAATCAATATTAAATATTGTCTAATTTTAAGATACAGATGTTTTAACATGAATACAAAACTACTGTAGTTGGACAAGGAGAACTAGATTGAAGCTATTTAAATGTTATCAGAACAATCAATATTAAATATTGTCTAATTTTAATATACAGATGTTTTAACATGAATACAAAACCGTCCTTAAACATATTTGTTGAGAAGTAAACTAGTACTTTACTTGTCAAGTTTAATTTGTCTGTAGCCTGTTTGTAGTTCAAATACATTTATACATGCATAGTGATACAAGTTGTTGATTATTTTGGGCTATTATTTGTTTATTCCATGACCTTTTTTTGTACTAAGTAGTTTATATTACTTTTTACAAGTAGCATAAGTTAAACACACTTAATTTCTTCGCTGTAGTTTTAACTTGTGCCAGGTTGAAATAATTGCTTCCAAAGCAGCTTCCCAATACTGTCAGTGTATTGTTTTTAATGCTGCCATGATAATTCTTGGTAAAATATACAAACAAATCCTTCACTAATCACATTACAAATGTTACACTCATGCTAAGTTTTCAAGACAAGTAATGCAACAAAAATCAAACAAAAACACACATAAATAACCGTGATGAGCGTTGTGTATCCTACCTGTATTCGTCCCTCTGGGAGTTGCAGGCGAGAGGCTAACTGCTCTCTTCTGTTCACGTCTGGGTAGTGAGTCTGCTGGAAGGCTTTCTCCAGCTCCTGCACCTGGACTGGGGTGAAAGTGACCCGCGTTTGCCTCTTTTTCCTCTGACCTGTAAACACATTATTGTTACTGACATCTTCCTCGTCAGCATCATTTTAACACTAAACATATGGCTTCAAAAATCACAATACTCACTCATGCTGTCCGTGGTGGCTTTTGGAGACTCTTCAAGTAGTCTGATTTGTGTTGTTTCTAATAGCAGAGAGAAAAACATTATTTAATATCAACAAGGATGTCCTTTTGGATAAGAAAAAGAGTGATAAACAACATACCTGCACATGAGATCTGCTTAGATATCCTGCTGTTCTCCTTGATAACAGACCAGTTACGATGTACTTTCTTCTCCTTTCTGGCACATGTGGGCCCCCATAGAATTTCCTCAATAGAATGGGACAGTTTTTTGCATGGCTGAGATTCCATTTGTTGATCCATGCAGGACTCTTTCTCTGTATTTCCTCTATTCCACATTCCCAGTAGCTTAACCCCCTCCATTGGCCCCTTCGTCATCAGATGTTTGTAGTACTGACTTTATTCACCAGTACTCAGGAGCTTTAAAATATCACAAACCTCTTCTCCTTCTTCTCCTGTCTGGTATGGTTGTTGCACTGTGCAAGGTGAGGACAGTGAGGTTGCCCTCCCTCCCCTGTCAGCCTGTTTGACCTGCATCACATGGTTTTTATCAGGGAGGAGCGACTGGCGATATGTCATACTTCTAGGAAAAGTTTTTTCCTTAAGCGTCCCATTTTACCCTTTAAATGTAAGGTGTGCTCATTGTGAATGTGAAAACTTGTTCCAGGTATGTGCCCTTATCCATTTTCTACACACACTAGATACATAATCAAACTGCATTTAGGTCTTACATTAACTCTGAGGTTTTTCTACCAGCAATGTCACCAGCATTAAAAAATCTTCAATTTTCGGCACGAGCTCGGACAAAATCTCCTTGCCTTTGTAGCTTGCTTTACACTTAAGCAACACTTAACACGTAAAACAGATTTAAACCGTTGCTTCTCTTTCTTATCACCGGATTATTGGAAGACTAGCCGTTATCACCTTGGCCTCAATATGCCCTTTCACGCTTCAGTTCACCTCACTGACACACTGGGAACGGCAGTCAGTGACTCCTTGTGGTGTGTAGGAAGCATTATGTGTTTAGTTTTCTCCATCTGGTGGTGTTGGCTCCTCAGTGCATTTACACCTTATCTCTTAATATAAGAAGGCAACATTATTACATTACATTACATTGCATTTAGCTGATGCTTTTATCCAAAGTGACTTACAATAAGTGCGTTCGACCAACAAGATACAAACTTGAAGAAAATAGAATCATATAAGTACATCAGGTTTCATAGAGCATTATGAGGTCTTGCCCTATGACATGTAAAGATCAGGTGGTGTAAGTAGATTTTTTTTAAATGGCAGACATTTTGACATTTCATAGCAGGAAAACAAAGGTGTAAAAGCTTATTATATAGATTAGAAAAAACGTTTACATTGAAAGTCTAGGGATACCAATAGTTACCAATAATCTTCGATTGAGTCAAAATTCACTAGGCCTATAGGACATGACAGACAAATGAGATATGTTAATAGCTGCAGATCCAGCTTCTTTAGTTGTAAATGCTTTGGTTACATTTGAAATAGTTTTTACAAAAGTCAACAAAGCTTGATCCCCGTTCCATTATGCATGTTCTCAAATGTAGGGATGATTCATACAAATGAAAATAAACTGGTTCTACTAGGGACAAAATTAATATCATGTTTAAAAAATCTTTTGGTGTAAATGCAAATTTAAGGATCATAATCATACTAATTTCTCTTTAGCTTTTGCTCCTCTTTAGCTTATAGTTGTCTCTGCTCAAGTCTAATCCTACTGCACTTTGAATTAGAAAAAATGCACCCTATCTGGCTCGTTGCCGTAAGTTGAGTATGACTGGTCTATAGAGAGGATGTGTAAGGAATTTTTTACTATATGAAACCAAATCAACTGAGTAAAAAGGCTTAGTGTAAAGCAAATTACAGAAGGGAACTTATTTTATAAGATAAGATAAGATGGACCTTTATTTAATCCCCGTTTGGAAATTCAGGAGTTAAAGCAGCAACCATTTTATGAATGTCCAGCACGGTTTACTTTTTTCTCAAGGTTTAACTGGGTTAAAGCACTCTAGGAATTTCCAGCATTATCCATTCTTTAAGCAAAGTATTCTCCCCTGCTGAGTAAGCAGCTGTGGTATCTGTAAAATCAGTGGAGAGCACCTATAATATATCAACACCACACACAAGTCACACGTGCACACATTTTAAGTTACAACATTGATAACTTAACATTATTGACAGATATTAAATGCATGTACAAAATCTAGATTAATCTAGGGTACATTTATATTTTGAAGCATTTTCACATACGGAAATATAAAATGAAAACAGGTTTGACAGCTGAAGGAGCAAGTATTAGATAGCAGTTTTCACTCTCACCATGTAGATGGTGCTGTTGAACTCCTCTTGCGTCACACATGTGTCTCAGAATGCAACCCGTGTGTCTCTTGTGGTCTGCATGTAGTCTGACGCGTGACGAGTCATACGAGGACACTCATACATTTGGTCGAAAATATCTCATTTTATAAATGTCAGTTCTGGTTCACAGATGAATGTAAAAACAAAGGCTTATTTAAAGGTCCCCTATTGTACTGTTTTTCATCAATATAATATAGTTCTCAGATATATACAAAACATGTCTCTGAAGTGTTTTGCTCGAAAATACCAAACAGATCATGCATTGTAGCAACCCATAAACCCTGCTGTTTTAACCCTGTTTCAAAAGTGCTGATTCTCTGTCTGTTACTTTAGAATCTTTAGATGAAAATAAGGAGCCACTCCCCACGCCCCTCTGAGAGATATTTGCTAGGAGGAGATTCAGGTGATAAGGTGGGGGGGTCTTACCTTGGTTGGTTATTGGCTAATGGTTACAAAAGCCAAAAAATCGTTATGACATCATAAAGTGGCCAAAATCTGATCAGCTAATTTTCTGACAGGTTTTTATATAAATGGATCAGGACGTGAGCAAATCTTTTTTCTTGAAACTTCAGACTCTCTACACAGAGGGGACACATGTTTATGTATAAAATAAGAGAGGCTGTGGCTCAGTGGGATAATACGCTGAACTTTGAATCAGGGAATAGCAAGTTCGAGTCCCACTGCAGTCAGCATGTCGTTGTGTCCCTGGGCAAGACACTTAACCCCAAATTGCTCCTGTGGGGATTGCCCACAGTACTCATTGTGCAGAAAACCTTGAAGAAGTATCACTGCACCCACCTGAGGAATGTCTTGATTATGGGAAACCTATGAGACACATGGAGGAGTCTCCACTGCCCTTCACCCCCCCTATCACCTTTGAGGATACTCTTCCTTCACTCCCCAGCTCTCTTTAATCTCCGTTCACCATTTCACCCTCGCCCACCCTCCTGGAGTTTCGACCACATGAAGGAGATACAGAGGGTTGGCATCGAGTCCTTCCTGGAGATCAATGACCGCATGAAGGCGATACACAGGGTTGGCAGAATGTCCTCTACCGCCGCCCCTCCACAACGCCCACCAAAATCACCGAAGCAGAGACTCACACCATCTCCCCCGTCTTCATCACCGTGCCTACGTCAACCACCTTCCCCCCATTCAGCATCTGCAGTCTCCGAAGTCTGATAAGAATGTGTTTGTACAAAACGCAGCAAACTCTAACTGATGTGTGCTGGGTCCAGGCCCAAGGGCGTATGGCACTCAACTCTTTGAGGGACAAGCCGGGGCCCTGCTGCCAGTAGCTTTGCCGATATCTGTGTTGATAGGTAATAGATTGAGAGCGGTGAATCAGCTTAGAAACAGGAAGTGCTCAAACGCTTGTGTGAGCTGTGTATAGTGTGTATTGACATTGACTGTCAATTGTTGGTGATTTTAACATCCATGTTGACAACCCAGACAGAGGGGCTAAATAACTGTTTTGTGTTCTTGATAACTATGGACTGACTCAGCATGTGACGGAGCCCACACACAATAAGGGGCACACTCTGGAACTTAATTATCTCAAAGGGTCTGAATATCTCTAAGGTTGTGGTGACTGATGTTGCACTCTCTGATCATTCCTGTGTTTTCTTTGAGAGCTCTATTTCTGTTCACAATTATTTTTCAAAAAGAGGTAACCACAAAGCGATATTTAACTGAAAATACTAGGGAAATGTTTACTCAGAATTTTTCTTCCATACTTGCCCCTGCTAACATCTCAGTAAATGAGCTAGTAGATCATTTTAATTCAAAAATGTAAAATGTTATAGATGCCATTGCTCCAACTGAGGTAAAGGAAGTGACTGGGAAGAAAATATCTCTATGGAGAAAGGCCATGACCGTGAAAACAGAAAAAAGTGTTGAAAAGCTGAACGAAGGTGGCAAAAAACAAATCTCCAGGTTCACTTTGAAATCTATAAAGAGAGACTTGGCTTTTATAATTTGGAAGTTAAAATTGCACGACAGTCTTTCTTCTCTGAGATCATTGCCAAAAACAAAAACAACGCATGTTGTTTGCTACCGTTGACAGACTAACTAACCCCCCAGTGTCAGTAGCCTCTGAATTTCTATCCACCAGGGCCTGCAATGAATTTTCCTCCTTCTTCACTGACAACATTTAGAAAATCAGACAAGCAGTCAGTGCCTCTTTATCAGATACAGCAAATGTTTTGTCCCTATGTCCACCTAAAATCAATTTAAACACCATGACACAGTTCCATCAGATTAATGATAAAAATCTACAGTAGAGGACATTATTCAACTTCTAAAATCCTCCTCCTGCTGCCTTGATATTATTCCAACAGGATTTTTCAAAGATGTTTTTCCTTGCATGGCGTCAGATCTACTTCATATAGTAAACAAGTCTCTTCACTCAGGGGTTTTTCCACAGGCCCCAAAAACTGCAATCATTAAACCGCTCTTAAAAAAGAATAATCTAGATGCTTCAGTAGTGAACAATTACAGGCCCATAACAAACCTCCCATTTCTGGGTAAAATCATTGAAAAAATTGTTTTTCAACTGTTGAGTAACTTCTTGCATTTAAATAACTGTTTCGATGTGTTCCAGTCAGGCTTTCTTCCAAACCACAGCACTGAGACTGCTCTTATAAAGGTCTTCAATGACATCCACTTAAACACAGAAAGTGGCAGAACTTCAGTGTTAGTATTATTAGATCTCAGTGCTGCGTTTGAAACTGTTGACCACAACATATTACTAGACCGACTGGAAAACTATGATCTAGGATTAAAAGACTAATGTCACAGCAGGATTTGGAAAAACGTGTCCATGCTTTTATCTTCAGTAGACTGGACTACTGTAATGGTGTCTTCACAGGTCTCACTAAAAAATCTATTAGAAAGCTGCAGCTGATTCAGAACGCTGCTGCTCGAGTCCTCACTAACACTAACAAAGTGGATCACATCACTCCAGTTCTGAAGTCTACAGTGGCTTCCTGTGTGTCAAATAATTGATTTAAAAAATACTGCTGCTGGTTTATAAAGCATTGAATGGTTTAGGCCCAAAATACATTTCTGACCTCCTGCTAAATTATGAACCATCCAGATCTCTCAGGTCTTCAGAGACTGGTCAGCTTTCTGTCCCCAGAGTCAGAACTAAACATGGAGAAGCAGCGTTCAGTTATTATGCTCCAAATATCTGGAACACACTCCCATAAACCTGCAGGTCCGCTGCAACTCGTACTACTTTTAAATCCAGGCTGAAGACTTTTATTTTTGCCGCTGCACTGTAACTTTATTATCTTTCCTTTTAAATTAGTGTTTTTAAATTTCATTTTATAATATGTTTCTTAATGTCTTTCATTTTTGTAAAGCACTTTAAATTGCCTTGTGTTGAAATGGGCTATATACATAAACTTGCCTTGCCTTGTCTTGAATAAAAAGACACAACATTCTTTGAACACAGCATGTGGACTTTTTCATCCAGTGTGGATAAATAACTTAATTGTCCTGTTGTTATCCAACAATGTATTGGTGTTGTTTTAGTGATACAATATTACTAAACCTTATCTGCCCTTGATCACAGAACAGGGTACTACAAGAGAGAGGATAATATTCAGTGTAAGGTATCTTTTGAAAGGAATGAGGTCGCATATTGCTAAACTAAACTAAACTTCCCTCTAATGTCAGACTTATTCTTTACGCTGTCCAGAGAGAAATACTCAGATCTTGTACTTCAGTAAAAGTAGAAGTACTAGAGTGTAGGAATACCTACACAAGTAAAAGTCCTGCATTCAAATTGTTACTCAAGTAAAACTACAAAAGTATTGGCATTCAAATATAGTACCAAAATTAAAATTACTCATTGTGCAGATTGGCCCATTTAAGAATCATTTATATTATATGTTTTATAACATTAATCCACAAAGTAACTAAATGTACACAATAAATGTAGTGGACTAAAAGTACACAATTTACTTCTGAATTGTACTCAAGTAAAGCAGGATAACATTGAAATAATCAAGTAAAGTACAAGTATCTCAAAATTGTACTTAAGTACAGTACTTGAGTAAATGTAAGTTACATCTGGACAAAACTCATTTCAAAAAGGAGAGGATGCCTTTTTCGATAGCTTTCATTTCACATAATAATTATTGTTGAAACAACATTCATGATCAGCTTTGTTTATTACACGTGCAGCACATTATTCTGTTAAATAAATCCTGTGCTCTCAGTCATTGATTGCTAACTGCCCCTATCCCAATTTGATTATAGAGAAGCCTCTGAAACACACTTTAGAAAGTTGACTGTCTCGGAGGCTAAATGTGATCAAGTGCTTCTGAGCTACAGAGACTTACGTGATCAACAACAGGTTGGGTGGAAAGAAAGCAAGTTTATACTTCTTTCTTCACACATTGAGCAATGTTTTGGTGATTGGACACACATTGACACATATGATGCATGTTAGGTTATTCTGTTAGAGCAGATGACAACAATGGCTCAGCTGCTTATTATCAGTCCAATCACGAGGTGTGATGCTTCATTGAGTGATATGAAAGAATACTGGAACCATCACAGACCTTCGCTACCTGACATGTGAGGGATCCTCAGGGCCGTCCGTGGCCAACTTGAGCGTCGACGGGGTGGGTGCTAGTCGAGCCTCGAAGCGGAGAACTCCATACGCAAGATGAGACCCCTACTCCGCGAGGTGAGGCCCCCTGCTTGATCTTCCTGTAGGGAGGGACGGCCCTGGGGATCCTTGTGATGTGTAGTGCACAGAGTCACATGCACACAGAGCAGAAGACCTCATGATATTCCCACACTGTTCTCTCTGTGCTTTTCAAAGTTTCATGTGAGCTCAATTTCCTTTAACTTTTCTATTTTGTGCATTTTTTCAAGCTCCCATTCCCTAGTTTTATACATTCTCTAAAAGCGAAGACAACTCTTAATACATTTATTAATAGCCTCTTGTTTGCTTTGTCTACTTGCCAGCTACCCATCTGTGACCTCTTTTGACTTTGAAACAAGACGAGATGCAGACAACAATCCTGTTGTGGAAATGATCCAGCCTACACATGCAAACGGTGTTAGAATCTGAACCTTCTCCGCTGCCGTACTACGACCTCTCTAATGAATTTGATGTGGGCTGCTATCAAACTCTTAATTTAGACAAATAATATAATTTAGTCTAATATCATTTCAGGGGAAATGGAGCTTTACGGTAAATTAGTAAATTAAGTTAACATTTACTGAACATCTACCAATCATCAATGGCAGCATGTGACAGTTTGGCATCATGTTAGAGTTTGGAAGGTTGGTGATGGAAAGGGCACAAGCTATGGCCTAAAGGCTTTTCTGACTATTGACATTTTACTCCGTCTTAAAGGTCACCTATTATGCAAAATCCCATTTTTAATGTCTTTTATACATAAACATGTGTCCCCTCTGTGTGAAGAGATTCTGAAGTTTCAGGATAAAGATTCGCTTTTTATCCTGATCCATTTATATAAAAACCTGTCTGAAAATGAGCTGATCAGATTTTGGGCACTTTATGATGTCATAATGTTTTTTTGGCTTGTGTAACCGTTAGTCAATAACCAACCAATATACCCCCCCCCCCCCCCCCCCAACACCTTATCACCTGAATCTCCCCCTAGAGCACCATTGGGTTCTTTTCAAGCAAATATATCTCAGAGGGGCGTGGGGAGTGGCTCCTTACTTTCATCTAAAGTAACAGACAGAGAATCAGCACTTTTGAAACAGGGCTGAAACAGAGAGGATTATGGGATGCTACAATGCATGATCTGCTTGGTATTTCAGCCAAACACTTCAGAGACATGTTCTATATATATCTGAGACCTATAATGTATTGATGAAAAACAGTGTAATAGAGGACCTTTAAACAACTGTGCAGGCTCTTTTAAGGTCTTTTGTAAGGAGATAACAAAATTGAGAAAAAAGAGCGTGATTTAAAAAATATGTCTCAATGGCTAAGCCCTACCTAGCAGATGCTGGTTGGTCAGCTGCTATTTCAGTTGTAATTGGGCTCACATGAGCTGCTGGTGGGAGTCATTTCAGTCAACAGGCGCAGCAGTCTTATGTCTGAACTCTGCTCCTTCATAGCAAACTGCCAACCCCTCCCGCCTCCTCCCGCCTCCCAGCTCTCCCCTTTTAGACTCCCCCGTCCTCTCTTGATGAGCTCCCTCCCCTCTCGCTAATGTCATTTCACTTTTCTGTTTTGATTTCGGCCCCAGAGGACCACCACCTGAGTCTATAGGGCTGAAGCTGACATGGCTCCAGAAAAGAACAGTAATGGTCTTGACAACTATGCATTTGCAGTGAGTATTACTTACATTTCACTTTGCTATATCCTATAGAAAAATGTCTTTAAATGCAACACACTTTTAAAGTTCTTAAATGTGTGCTTTTCTACAATAGTGTAAAAATATTAACGTATAGGCTCAGATCAAGGTTAGGTTTTTTTCCTTTTATATGAGTGAATGTGAACACATCTGCAAGTAACAACTAGAGATGTATCTCTCCTCTTATCACTGAACTGGATAATCCACGTGGTGTGATGTTTAATACCACATTAGAAACTACTTTTTGTTTTATCAGTTAATAATTAACAACAGAAAGAGCAGCTAGCAAAGTAGCGTCATGGAGACATGTAAATGTACTTGTTTACATTCTTGCGCCTCCATGCTTAAAATCACATTATTGAAGAGATAAGTGACATGTTGTTTAGTCAGACAAACAGTAGTGTTGAGTCTCAATCTTGTATTGTTTTCAAAGCGATTACAATTTTTTGAAAATAAATACATAATAGCTCATCTGACTCTAGCGTGTTGTTTTATAATCCTAACTTTATCTTGGATGAAAGAAGGAAAATCAATTTGTAGTGCAAGTCATGAGCTAACCACATTCCCTTGCTGGGAATTATAAGTCTATGAATGTCCTATAGTTATGTGACTATTAAAGCATTTTCTTTTTTGTAATATTGTTTTCATGTTTGTCAAAGTTACAGATTTCCACAATGAAAAACAAAGATGTGCTTCCATGATTTCATATATATCTCTAATTCACCCTTCATCTGTTTCTCTATCCATCAAATTAAAGCGTGAAGGGCGCTTTCGTGATCTACCGGACACACAACATGGAGAAGAATTGGACATGTCCATGGAGTCAGACAACAACAAGCTAGTATACTGCGTAACAGATGTGCCTCCCTGGTACCTGTGCATCATCCTCGGCATCCAGGTACGTCAGCAAAGGGTGATGTTTGACAACGAGTCTCTTCCGCCATTTCCTGCCTAAAAGCCTATGTAGGGTAGCTTGTGTTGTTACAATGCAAACATGACCACAGTGTCCCATGAGAGCTTCCGTTGGACGCTACCTTCATGGTTGGTTAGACTTGGTTTTATTTATGTACTGTATGTCTGATTGTAAAATTAGTTTCAGATACAGTTGGGATGGTAAAGTCAGTGAGAATTGGTTGTATGTATTTAACAGCTAAGATCAGTGAGTGTTTCCTCTGAAGACCTCACAGTTGTATTGCTCCATTTAAACTTTTTCCTTTCTATATTAACTGCTATTATCTCTTTCACGGCATAAATCACGGGTCCTTCCAAGTGTACCCCAAAGACTTGTTACTTATAGGGATGAACTGATACAGATATCAGGCCAATGCTGACTCAAATAGCTTGGTTGGTTTAGAAGCAATTGATCATTTCTACTATGCACATACATAAATAAGAATTCAACCAATCTATTGCTGCATTAAAACATCTATTGAAAAATAATTCCTTTTTTATTTTGTAGATCATTATCCAAGTTTCTGGTGTTTAGTAATACATAACCTCATTACAACTTGTTGAGAAAACAACTTTTAAGTCAAGCCTGATGAGGGCTAAAACAAGTTCATGAAGTAAATGCTGGTATCATATTGGCACTTCATATTTTCCCAAAAATCCTGATTGACGCAGCCCTTCTACTAACATTTTGTTTGGATGCAGGTTGAGCCACTACTTTAGGCTGATTGTTGTCCCAGAGGTCACACAACATTTTGTTAATTCCTCTCTCTGTACCTCAAACATAAATGTAGCTTATCTTTTTCTCTGTCTATGTTCCCTCAGCACTGTTTGACGGCGTTTGGAGGAATCATCGCCATTCCGTTAATCCTGTCTCAGGGGTTGTGTCTGCAGTTTGATGGCATCACACAGAGCCACCTTATCAGCACCATCTTCTTCATCTCCGGTGTTTGCACTCTGTTGCAAGTTACCTTCGGCATCAGGTAAGGCAGTCAATTCAAATAAGTTAAAGAGCAATGTTTATTTATTCTGATTATTACCATTTACATTTATCTTTAACATGTATCACTGGCTGGATTTTTCAGTTCACTGCTCTTTTCCATGCTTTGTTGGTCCATGTTTTGAATCCAGCAGTGCAGCACGGTGCATTAAAGTGGAATTAGTCATGCTGCTCCTTCTTATTAAACCAGCAGAACAATCCTTCCTTCTTAACCTCTGTTAAACTGCAGGCCTTCTGAAGCCCTAACCATGAACAACACAATACTTTACTCTGTAATTGGGCACAGCTTTTATTTAAGGGATTACCAGAGAGAAAGTACAGCTTTACCTTAAGATCCTTACAAATGGTAAGGTATTTTTAGGTGTGAAAACATAAATAAAAAATGAAATGGAAAAGTACCCTCAGTAGAATGCAGATCCCTGCCAAAATTGACTTCCTCTCCTAAACAAAGAAGAGTGAATTGCAGTGGCGTCGCCTGGCCTATGTATCCAGATCTCTTAATGTTGCTCTCAAAGTGCACCAGATTGATGCTTTTAACTTCAATATTTTAAAACAAATCTTCCCGGGGGAGCATGCCCCCGGACCCCCCTTGAGGAGGTGAGGACCCCCCTAGAGGATGTTAGGTCCACCCACTTTACCCCTGCCTACACTTATATGCTGTGAGCTGATTATCGACCCTTCATTGTAACAGTCGTGGGTACATTGTGTGTGTGTGTGTGTGTGTGGGGAACGTTGCGGTAGAAAATTCCACTGTAGCGCCCGTTACCTTAATGGGAAACCCTACATGTTTGAGCACCCTCTATGAAACGTCAAGCTACCCCACAGCACCCCAAAAAGAAAATCTCTGGCGCCGCCACTGTGGGCTAAACCCCGAATGTTTCCAGGTCCAGGAAACGCCCTTGGTGAATTGTCCATCACAGTTTACTTACAAAGATGTAGCAACTTAACTTTATACATTTTCATCCAGAACACAGGCCAAAAGGTGGCCTGCAAGAGACTAGGTAAGGTGTGTTTTTAGTCTAGCCTGTTTCCAATAATGCCTTTTGCCCAGAACAAATTGTTGGTCACTCGTAGGCCCTGACCACCAATAAACAGTTCAAAGAATACGTATTTTAAAAAATGGTAAATTAATGCAAACACTTAAGGTCTTTGAGCACACAGTGATAATGAGCACAATAAATATTAGGCTAATGGGTCAAGCATTGTGTAAAATAATCTGTGAACAGACAGATACAACCATGCAGACACACACGCATGACCAAACAGATACCCTTACATATTAAAATACCCTTTTTGTACAATAAATGTTACTTAATAGTGTAATCATGCCACAGCATTTATATTTAGGTACCAAACAATACTACAAAGTTATATTTTCTGATAAAATACAATGCAATACAATATAAATTGACTACATGTAATACAATTGAATGCAGTAGGAGCTGGACTTCTCCTCTGTTGCATGCTGCAGAGTTTGTTTTGGAGAACGACAAACTTCAACCAGTTCCGATGCTCTGACTTTCAATATGTTTGTGCAGACTGGCTGAATATCGGTGTCGCAGTAGGATTAGGGCAGGAATTTCCATCTTATTATGTTTGGAATCTAGCTCTTGCTAAATCCACATTCTTCTGGCTTAGAACCACTGATGCTTTCTTGTATTTCCCAAATACCTGGAGGTCGGCTGTGAAGAAAGGAAGCAGTATGTTTAAAGGTTCCTAGAGAAGCTAATTATTTATGTCCCTCAAGATGAAACATTATAAACTCTAATCAAACAATATTTGCTAGCTGTGTTTCTTAAATATTCCCATGAGTTAAACATGTTATGCGTGCTAACTGTGACCTACTGTGAGAATCAGCCATTTGAGCAGTAAAACAAACTGGAACATACAGACATTACTTGTTAGACGCTTTTATCCAAAGCGACTTACATATTCTATACTGTGGGCAATCCCCACAGGAGCAATTTGAGGTGAAGTGTCTTGCCCAGGGACACAACAACATGCTGACTGCAGTGGGGTTTGAACCTGTGACCCCCTGATCCAAACACCAACTCACAACCCACTGCACCACACGCCCCCTTGTCAGACTAAAATACAATAGATCTGTCTGGCTACTTGTGGTTTCATTCATCCTGATGTCTTTGAATCTCTGCCATTTCCAGACTGCCCATACTTCAAGGTGGGACCTTCACATTGCTGGCACCGTCCATGGCAATGCTGTCCATGCCGGAGTGGCAGTGCCCTGCTTGGACCCAAAATGCCAGCCTGGTCAACACCTCCTCCATAGAATTCACTGAAGTATGGCAGACTCGAATGAGAGCAGTAAGTGAACCATCATAAACACAACTCACTTTGTTTCACATGTAAAGGGCTTCTGGCAAGTGTTGAACATGAATGGTGTTGTACTAAAAACTAGAGCCACAACCTGTCTTATTCTTTTATCTTTTCTTTTTTGTTTTGCTGAACTATGAAAACACTCGCAAAATATGCAAACCGAGTTCACAGATAGCGATATACTGTAAGAACTTAATTCAACACCTCTAAACCAGATAAAGAAAACATCTTTCATATAACTTAAAGTGACACTAAGCAATTGTTTTGGTATAACCGGCAGTGTTACAGTACGTGTCATGTGAACACTGTGAATGATCTGATTAATAAATGTAAATTACGCTTTATTTGTGTTTACATTTTTGTCTGGATTTAACAGCTAGCACCTCAACAGACTATCCGATATGCTCCAGGCACTGTGGGCTTTGGAAGCAGTCCATGAGTTGTTCCTCCCCCATTACCAGTCAAAAATCCCCCATCAGAGACTTATAGACCAAGATAAAAAACATTAAAAGAAAAAATATATTATTAATACAGGTGATGATCTTAGAACAATTTCCTGGTCCTAAATGTGTTATTATTTTTCTCAACACCCATCTTATAACCCTATTAAATTATGTTGCAACCCCATGGGGTCTGCATTGTTTAACATTTAAATATGATTAGATATGAGAACTCACTCAGATGTTGCTGCATATAATTTTTTTTCAGACTTTCTAGTTCAAGTTCTAAGGTTAAGTATCTCTCAAAATAGTTTTTGGAATGACCAGCAAAAGAAAAATATTATAATATAGTCATTTTAACTTTTCTGTGTGAAAGTGAAACGTTAAGAAAATACTTAATAATAAGGCATTGTTTTAAGGACTGTCCTGTGGAAATGAAATTATGTGTGGAATAAATAATTTGTTGTGTCAGTTAATGTTGGCTTTGCTGGAACAAATGCTCATTGTTTGGACAAAACCCCCAAGCACAAGTCTTTGTTGAAATTCTGTTTAACAGTAATATTATGTGTGCACGTCTCATGCCAGCTCCAACCTTTGACCCTTGCAAAATGCTGATGTCGTCTTTCTTGTCTGTCCTCAGCTGCAGGGGTCCATTATGGTGGGCTCACTGTTCCAGGTGTTTGTAGGTTTCTCCGGCCTCATCGGCCTCTTCATGCGCTTCATTGGACCTCTGACCATCGCTCCCACCATCTCTCTCATTGGACTGTCCCTGTTTGACTCAGCTGGTACCAGTGCTGGCAACCACTGGGGCATCTCTACTATGTAGGTACAATTAAACAAATACATTTTTTTTAAAAAGGGTCTTTCTGCTACAGTAAAAGTAAAAAGTGATCTATGTAATCTGAAATTCTATATTTTTTTCTAATTACTGTTCTGATTATCTTGCATTTAAGGTATATCTTGTCAGTTTAGTAAAGTTAGTTCTTGGCTTAATGGGGTTTATGTGATTGTAATGCATTCATACCAGCTTGTCTTATATGTTATGTTAAACTTGCTTCCTCCCCTGCATAGAGCACAGGGTATTACAAAATATTATGTCTTAATCTCTTGGCACACCAATAAAGCCTATTAAATAAATCCTTCCCAAAGAACCTGCTTAGTTGTTGCTGTACTTTGCTTTTTTGGTTAGAACTTAGCAACAACCTAGTTCAGGTCTGTATTATTAAACAATGTTAAATACTAATGTTTTTGTTCTTGTCTCACACAGGACCATAGCACTGATCATCCTGTTCTCACAGTACCTCCGTCACATACCTGTGCCATTCCCTACGTACAGCAAGGAGAAAAAACTGCACACGTCCAATGTCTACGTCTTTCAGATTCTCCCTGTAGGTATAAAACACGTTCATTGAGATACATGAAGAAAACTGTTAGTTTAGTCTTTAGACCTTATCTTTTTTTGATTGTGTCCTCAGGTTCTTCTTGGAATCACTTTGTCTTGGCTCATCTGCTACATTTTAACAACCTACAATGCGCTTCCTAGTAAAACAAGCCAATATGGCTACCTGGCCCGCACTGATCTAAAGGGAGATGTTATCAGCCAAGCTCCCTGGTTTCGTTTTCCTTACCCAGGTAAAAGCCACCATATAGCCAACTATTGCCTGAAGTTACTTTTTGTTAATTAAAAGTTACTGGAAAATGAAAGGGTTGCAGGCTCTTAACACATTGTGTTGATCTCTATTTCCTTATGTTTGAATCCAAACATAGGTCAGTGGGGGATGCCGACTGTGAGTCTGGCGGGGGTGATTGGCATCTTGGCCGGTGTGATTTCCTCCATGATAGAGTCTGTAGGGGACTACCACGCATGTGCCAGGCTCTCTGGGGCGCCACCTCCCCCTAAACATGCTATCAACAGGGGTATTGGCATTGAGGGACTGGGCTGTCTGTTGGCTGGAGCCTGGGGTACAGGAAATGGAACCACTTCATACAGCGAGAATGTTGGAGCCCTTGGTATTACAAAGGTAAGACCATAATGAGTATTTCTGGAAGTTCTTTAAAGAAAATGGCTCATTTGTAGTCTAGAAGGCCAAAGCCAAATGCTTTGTTTTCCAATTTTAACCAAAGTTGAAATCATTTCTTTATCTGTCCCACGGAGTTTTGGTGGCCAATGCAACAGACTACCAACACATTTCTCAAAAATACTGTAGGGCCAGAAGTGTTTCTGTAATCCTGCTGACAAACAAGCAGTCAAACGTATACATATATGTAACAGTTGACGGTTTCAAGAGAAGACGTTTATATATTTGCAGGTTGGCAGTCGCATGGTTATTGTAGCCAGTGGAGTCCTGATGGTTGTCATGGGTTTGTTTGGTAAAGTGGGCGCCATATTCACTACGATCCCATCCCCTGTGGTAGGAGGGATGTTCATGGTTATGTTTGGCGTCATCTCTGCAGCAGGAGTTTCTAATCTGCAGGTACTAAACATCATGGTGGCAATTTTGTATTGTACATACATTGTCCTTGATATTGCATGACAATATATTCCTCTAATGTTTTTTTATTTTTACATATTTTCAGTATGCAGATATGAATTCTTCTCGAAACATCTTCATTTTTGGATTCTCCATGTTCTCGGGTCTGGTCATTCCTAACTGGATATTCAAGAACCCCACAGCCATTGCTACAGGTACATTAATAACATGTCATTATTCAATCTGCATTTTTCAGAAACAGCATCATAATATGGTTTTACTCAATCAATTTCCATTGTATTGTGTTTAGGTGTTGTTGAACTCGACCAGGTCTTGCAGGTTCTTCTGACAACCAGCATGTTTGTTGGAGGTTTCTTTGGCTTCTTGCTGGACAACACAATTCCAGGTACTTTTGTTCAATTTCATTACATTATTGAAACCCAGGAATAACCCAGTAAGTTATTGATGTCTGGAGACATGATTATCAAATAGCTTGGGTTAGATTTAAAACAGGCTTATAACAGGGAGAAATTCACCATTAAAATATGGCTTTTTTATAGTTTAAAGAGATTAAACAAATAAGCGTCAATAAACATCTTTATTTGATATACTTACGGCCTGAAGCCATTGGGTTCAGTAGTTTTAGGAATATAATGAGACTGAATTTGAGTTCTAACATTTTTCTAAAATGACTGTTTTTACCGTAAGTTTAAACTTAAGCATTTCCAAGCTTTATTAGAATACAACCAAGCTATGTCAGAGAATAACACAAGTCAGCAATCTCATTCCTTCAGTAGACCGTGATAGAAGGGTTTAACACATTTAACACGTGTCCAACAGGATCAAAGCATGAACGAGGCATCCTGGCGTGGAACAAGGCTCACGAGGATGAATCCAGCAACACACTGGAGAGCGGAGAGGTCTACAACCTTCCCTTTGGCATCAGCTCTTACTTGTCTTCTTCCTCCTGGATCCGGTACATACCCTTCTGCCCTCCGAGTGAGCCACACTCCCTGGACGGAAGTGGAGCAGATACTAATGCCCTGGAGCCTAAGCAGCCACTTGGACATGCAGAGCCTTCACAGATTATTATTGGAGTTGCCATATGAGTCCTGTACTCACTTCAGCATGCATCCAGAAAACCATCAGAGGCAGCTCAGTTTGGACATCCTGTCCTTTGTTAAAGACACTGTACTGTGACAACATGGTGGAATTCCACATGAGCTTTGAAGTGACATTTGCGAATGGCAATTGCATGAAATTGGATACTATGTGGACTTTCTTTAGAGAGGAACTTAGGTACATGAGGTTAGTTTTATTAGTTATCTTTATTAATTGTTTGTGTTAAAAAGTTATGATATTATACACTGGATAACATATATATCATCTTGAAGACATTTTCTGTACAGTCATTTCATTTGTACTCACAGAGCATACCACTGGAGTGTGAACAATGATTTGTTGTTTCGATTTCTATGGTCTTCTCAGTCTTAGAATGCACTCACAGCCAGGTGTTAGTGAACAAACACTGAAAAGACATATGAATGTAAGTAGATCCATTGTATTGCTTTCAGCATTTGAATTCATCTGTATATACATCATGTTTGGATTAACTTTTATGTGACAGTAAATTAATTATTATTTACTTAATTGTATCATTATCTTACCATCAACCAGTATATTTTTACAGGTTTCTCTATCAGTCTCCTGCTAGAACACAAGATAGTTCCAAAGCACATACCAGGCATATCCACTGATCTCCATGGATATTTATTTAACATGAATTGAACCATTGTGTAGCAAAACCATTATCCGTTCAGTTTGTCACTGTCAGATCCTGCTTGATTGCTTTGTACAAACTAACAAAAGAATCGGCCCATAAGCCTTGTTGGTGTTCAGTACTGGAATTAGCCATCCCCTGGGCGGTGTATACCAAGGTCAACAAGGTGCGTTCAAAATCGTCCTGATGTAGGCGACCAATGTGATTTGAAAGGCCAGAGATGAGCCTAAATACATCTGTTAGCTTCCTGGGAATGATCTCCTCACATATGACTTCCATATTTCTTGTCTTGCGGAGGGAAGCAAGCTCAGCATCTTGCACCGAAAACGCTCCACTGGCCTCAAAATGGGTGCCTGCCAGCAGGATCTAGAAGAAGAAATGATAAGTGTCAATCTTTGAGGTTTAGTCAATGCTTTTGCATTTTAAAATTAAATTTCAGGACCTAGTCATCTCACCTCAAATAATAAATGAACATCATCAAAGGAATTGTGGAAGTTGGGGTTCACCAGACTTTCCAACCCTCGCTTTATTCTGCGTGAAGCTGGGAATAGTGCTGTTTGAAAAGAGAAAAAGAAAGAATGGTAGATAAGCAGGGACAGTTTCTTTGGCTAACCCTTTCGTTCCGGTTTCACTTTATGCTTTTATTGGGGATGATTTACTACTTAAAAGGCTTCTAGAACGGGTTAGTTGGACATTCCTGTGACATGCAGTTTAAACGAACTCTGCACTGCTCTGGCACATGTGATATCCAGGTGTCTCTTGCCCTCACCAGGACAAACTGCAGTTAATATAGAATATGCATTTCATACTCTACGGTCTCTGACCTTACAGATGACTTCTATCTGCAGGAGACGAGACTTCAAAGCCATCAGAGGAATCAAAGGCGGAGTAACACACAGATCATACAACAGACTCCAGATGATTTTGGCATGCAGTGTATAGGGTTAGCATTTCAGTCTAATTTCCACAGCATGGGAAAGCAGGGTTTTAACTGCAACAAATCTTCCATGGACAAAGACAGCTCACAGGCAAATACCTTTTCCTTTACTTGTTCAGGATTGGAGAAAGAGGAAAAATGAACCATGCACAGACTTGAATACTAAATACTCTGCAGTCACATCACTTGAAAAACGAACTATACAGAAACAGAGCTCCAAAGGAAACAGTGTTATGGATTTATTAGCACCTAGTGGTCAGGTTTCAGATACAACCAACTGAAAACTCTTACTCTTACCTCCTCACCCATTCATTGCAGTCATTTATACTAAGAGAACACGGTGGATTTAAGATAATTTAACAATGGAATCTTGAAAGTCATTTGAAGTAATTCCATGGGGACCATGAATGTGAGTACCATAATATATATTCAAAAAGTTGATGTGACGTTACCCCATTTTTTATTTTGGTCTGAACAAATATTGGTAAAAAACGATCAATTGATCTGGTAATGTTAGAGGAAATGTCAAGGAATCACCAAAGTCAGAGGGGTTGATGCTCTGGGGAAATATGCATGTCAACAATAATTGTTGAAGACACACCCATATCAAAGTGGTGGAACCACCGACCAATTGACAATACCTTTCATCAAGGTAAGGAGATTGGGGAAAGACAGAAAGAAATCAGACCACGGAGATATTTAGACAACTGTTTTCACTTACTGTCCAGTATCTCCAACATTTTTTGCTTGCTGGTTTTATTAATGCGTGTAAAATCTGGAGATCATGCAGTTAACATTTCAAATAGAGCATAGGCTTCAGGTTACAATTATGGGTTGATAAAAGGAGAACAGATGGAGGTAAAAATGAAAGGAAGTCATAAAGATATAAATGCAGACAAACAGAACGCTACCCTTTCATGCAGGTATTCAGACCAGTGCTAAAGGGACTGAGACTCAACTGTTCTGTGTTGATATCATTCAACCTGCCAACGTGCAGAAGTAAAGATAGTGACCTGCTCATAGAGTGTTTATTCTTTTTAAAACGAGAAAATAATAGGAAAACAGGAGAGAGGTTTTTGGAAGTTACTTAAGTAATCCATTAAATGTCTTAGCCAGAGTCAATTACCCAACTGCCAACCCTTTCGCTCTTGGCCCGTGTCCTTGTTTATGCTCAAGTGCAAAAAGTTGATTTTAGGCAGCTGCATTATCACATTTTCCAAACAAGGTTTACTTCTTATTTTAAGATAATTATCACAGATCTAAGTTCAATATAGCCAGTAAAGGTCTGCATTGATTTTTAGGATAATAATTTCTTGGAGTCCTCCAAATTACGCTAAAACATACAAACAAAAATACTTGCTATATTTGACAAAGAAAACATCCAACATCTTCAACTAAAGTTTAAGGAATCCAAATTGAAAGGCATTGCTGTGTGTTAATCATTGGGAACAAATTGGATTAGCCACTTCACACACATCATTCATTGCCTTTATGCTGGACTTTTAAATGGTATTTGCAAAAGGTTAAACATAATGAAGACCATGAGATCTCTGTGTTTAGATCACATGGTTCCAACTCACATGCTTGTGATCCAGATGGCAGTAAGAGGTAATTGTTTGGAAAACGTATCCACAAATCACTCAGTAAACTGCACACAGGGGTATGTTCACAAGCTGAACTCGTTATTAAAGGCGAGATATTTGGTTAAAAAAACACAATGGTGCTCTAGGAGGAGATTCAGGTGATAAGCGGGGGGGGGGTTACCTTGGTTGGCTATTGGCTAATGGTTCAGAAAATAGTTATGACATCATAAAGTTCCTTAATCTGTGGGTTTTATATAAATGGATCAGGATAACAAATGTGCAAATCTTTTTTCCTGAAACTTCCAGAATCTCTTTACACACAAGAGACACAAGTTTATATATAAAATACATGAAAAAGTGGATTTTGCCTAATAGGTCCCCTTTAACGGTCCAAATATGACCTGGTGATTCCAGCCTGTTTACGATGTGTGCATGACGTGTTTCTCACTGTTGCTTGGATTTCATTTTTGGAATTTCACTTCCTGTCAATGTAGAGGTGTCCACAGCCTAAATTGGAAAATTCTACGATCAGGATTGTAGCATTGCATCCATTATTGAATATTTGCCTCTGTTTATGTCTGTCAGTGTTTTTTTCAATAAGTGATAGGATCAATATCTTATGATTCTTATACAATCTAACCACAAATAGATCTTACTCTTCATGACAAAAAGAATTCCCTGAGCAGTCTGGATATCTCAATATGCTTTTCATTCACTTGAGGAATATGAGTTTCCTCTCTCATATCATCTCACTTTTGGACCCTCTCTTTGTTTTCATATTAGAAACAGGTGCAGATGACATATGAACCTAGCAGCTGGATGAGAGAAAAAGTACAATTGTAGTGACAACTTCAAAAACGAATATTTAACCTCCACAATATTGTTATTATTTTCTCCGGTATTTATTTGTAGCTCTGCTGTTTTAGATTCTTATTGAGTTCTTATTGACACAGAGGATAGACTCCTCAATACAAGGCAGTTTCTCTTTGCTGATATATGTCTGTCCAATACACAAAGTAACGTCATTCCTCTTCGTAAACTATGTTTGCTTGTACAATAATTTGGGAAACCTCAGAGTTCGGAAACTAAATAAAAAGATGACAATCTCTCTGTTTCGGGTTTAATATTAAAGTTCAGCAAAACCAAGGAGCAATGAACACAGTCAGACATACCTTCTCTATAAAAAAGTTGGGGCTTTAAAATGTAAAATGTATTGAAACATCTAAAAAGAGAACAGATAAATTACAAAATCCTTTGTTGTCTGTCATACATTCTCCTCCATCCCAGACTTAGTTATCAACTTATTTGGATTGCTCCACAATTGAATTCTCACAATCAACTTACAGTGCTGCTAAATGTTCTCTTTGCTCTGTAAAGAAACATCTAGATAAAAAAACATCTTCCACAAAACCTTCAGTTTGCAATTGTTGATCAAAATGCTGAGTTCAATCCTTACCTTTAGTCCGACTTCGTGAGACACCTGTTCGGATGCAGCTGTAGAAAATACCAACAATGACCATCTTCCAGGGCAGCATGTTGGCCTGATCACTCTCACGATATTACTTGCATATAACTGGAGCTGACCTGGGCTCTTCACTTCCCCTAGCACTGCGTCTCTGCCTGTTAGCACTCCCTCCTGTTGCATTTCTCCTCTTCTCTTCACTGTGAATCTGCAGCCTCACATCAGACTCTACACCTTCTCCATCCTCCTGTTCACTCCCTCCGTCTGTCCTCAGGACTGCTCTGCTCCCCCTTCCATCCACATCTGATCTCACCCTCCCTCTCTCTCTTTCCCTCTCTGCTCTTCATAAGCTGAGACTCTCTTTTAAAGCTTTCAGCTGGTTGTCATCAGGGTCACAGACACACTCTTCTTTTAAAACCTTCTGCTCTCAGCGTTTGCAGGTGAACATTAATGACACGTCTTTATCCCTCTCCTCTCTGCATTTCTTTTCTTCTGTTCATTGATTTGAAACAGCACTACCTTCATGTGCCTTGATCCTATCCTGTCAAAGGAGCTTTGCATTTTATGATTTCCACGATACATATATTTATTATTACTTTTTTTTTTTTTATCTTTCTGATAAACTAAACTATGAAGTGTTTAAAAAAATCCATTCCTTCTTACAGTAAGTTTAATACACTATTGAAAAACCCTCTTGAATCAACCAGAAAATGCAAAATTTGAGGAACAAAGTCAAAAACAGGGCTGTTATTCTGAGCCCCTGAAAAGTGGATTATTTAGAGATATGAGGTTCTTACAGGACACCGATGTTACAAACCAAATTGCTATACATTAAATGACCTAACCATGTATAACTTAGCACCACCTTAGACATCTACTGTACAACAGTAACATGCAAAAACATCAGATATCATTTAATGCAGTTCATTAGTTCCTGGTTTAAACTGTTGTTGAATTGCAACCAGCAAACAAGGTTATGTTCAGCTTTAGAATATGCTTAGATTTGAGATTTTTGGAACACAAAAACAAAATATAATAGTACTAAGGTTGATTGTCTTTGCTCCAACCTGTGGGCTAAATAACTGATCTCATGTTTATTGTCCCCTTGGATGTGTTTATGTGCCTTCATGGTCGAAGTAAGTTCTGTTTCTAACAACAGCGTGGTCCCTCAGCGGGTTGGAGCGTATGTGATGGTGCCAGGATGAACACCGGCACACAGCTCTGCTTCTGTTCTTCAGGAGGACAAATGTGGAACATTTACACTCCTAAGTGATTATTTCTAATTATACAATGCACTCACCCTGTTGCACTGGACAGAGAGCATGTGCAGAAACCACAAAGAGAGGCTTTGTTCACGGCTTGGCACAGTTCACCTTCTCCAAAAGCCTGAGGAACAGTTACCAAGAGTACAACCATATAAAATAACTTGTATGTGTTTAACACTATTTTAAATCCATTTATTACATTTGGGTAAACACATGCTAATGCCAACGTGTGAGCAAATAGTTCAATCTCCAAAAGGTCCTTTCCACACATCTGGCCCTCGGGAACTCACATGGGCTTCTGTGGAAGTCAACATGGGACAAAGCTACGCCTCAGATTAAGATGGAGCAGTCGTGCTGCTGCAGAGGAATGCAGACACAGGCTGTGCTGAAACTGGCAAAAGACATGTGGCCACTGTGAAAGCTCCAAGAATTACAGCTTTCAGGGACTTGAACCAACATATTATTCTTCCAATGAGTAAATTCAATGATAATGTTGCTGTAGGCAGTATCCCAAATATTTTCCTCTCTAAAATTGGTGTACTTACTGAGGTGGAAAGTGTCCCATGCTAAGACTGAGTTTGTGTTTTTGCTTGTATTGAATAAGAACACTCCTGATCAGTGATAATGTGTCAATAATTATAATCACAGGGGCTTGATTTTTCACACCCGCACTTCTTTGAACAAAAAAATGTTGGCTGAGCTGAGGAGAATAACAGTTTATGACAGGAGACAGGACATGCCTGTGGACTAACAGCAGTCCACAAAGTTCTGACTTTCATATCCTGCTGAATATTTGCACTCAAAGATTTGTCAAGATGATGATTCATGAGTGTCATGGCAGTATTTTCCCCTGGCGTTTCCTGCTCTCCCTTTGTCTTCTGTGCTCCCCCTGTCTGTGTCGAAATATGACCATGTTATTTATCAATTCAAATGAATTATTTATTGCGTTTACTGTTCGAGAGAAATGCACAGATGAACAGTATTCTACATTGGCAACCATTTCTTATATGAGCTTACTGTGCCTACGCAACTGCCCCACAATACATTGCGTATGGGAGCAGGTTTTCAGCCAGGCAATCATTTGTTAATATGTCACTTTATTATGTTTTAATGTGTTTTCATGTGAGAAAGTGACCATTAAGATTTCCAATATGTAGTCAGTTAATGCACATTTCCTGTTAGGAAATTAGCTGTGATGTTCTAGATGAGAGAGCTGCTGGCATGTTGCCCTGGCATAAGTCATGTGAGTTTTCAGCCAGGCTAAAAGCTGTTAATATGTCACTTTTATTAAGTGTTTATATGTTTCCAAGCAGGAAAGTACACATTTGGTCAATGTATCCAAACAACGCCTAATTGTGATGTAATATGTGACTACAGAGGTAACTCAGATCCCGAACTTGTTGTTTGTTTCCTTTTTTATTTTTAGATGTTTTATTTTTAATTTATTTTGTATTGACAATTATTTTACAAACCATCGTTTGTAACAGTCCAACGTGTGACTTGGTGTTGATAGAGTGCAAACATACAAACAACAAAATAAAAATTAAATGTTTTTGCTTTACAAAAATGTGCGGATCCTATTCAAGCAACATAAATAAGTCCAATAATGACAACACTTTCTGGGTGTTTTTGTCAGTTATGTATTGGAGTGATTTTGCAAAAGCTTTCAGATCATTCTTCCATCCGTTGATATTATTTTGAGATGTTGCCCACCTGATTCGTGTTTGTTTTTACTTCCTGCCTTGTGTTTTCCTGCCTGTTTTGTGTTTTTTGGTACCAGCTTTATTTTTTTAAGCTCTTTTTTTTCATAACCCCCTTCCCTCTCTTTGTTCTGCGTTTTGGTCCTGCCTTCCTTACCACCACCTTGTGACAGTGGAGGTTGCCTGCAAGCACTTCCCCTCAGCCCGTTTATCCTGAAAATGTCCCCTATCCGTCCTGCTTCATAGCCCGCTATCCTCAAATCTACACTCCGGTCTATGAGCCTAAGGTTTGGGAGCTGCATCTCTCGTCAC
Source organism: Notothenia rossii (assembly GCF_949606895.1). Lineage (NCBI taxonomy): Eukaryota > Metazoa > Chordata > Actinopteri > Perciformes > Nototheniidae > Notothenia > Notothenia rossii. The sequence continues at coordinate 25,842,525 of NC_136903.1, read as the reverse complement.
TGATGCTGCTCGCCCGACGGCCTCCTCCCTTCAGGTGGCCTGTGGTGCCCAGACTCGTGGTTGCCCTCAGGTCCAGCTCCGCCCATCGACCCTGCCATCTGGCCATCCTTCTGAAAAGCTCTGCCTGTCTGCTTGCCCTTAGGCGATACTTTCTAGGTTCCTGACTCTGCTCTTCATCTCTCAGACACGTTGACCCAAACTTGAAATCAACTTTTTTTTTCAACATAGCGGTTTTGATGTTTTCCAAAGGATCAAAAATATTTCTTCCAACACTGACAGGAAACGTGTAAGTGACTTTGGAAACAGCATAAACCTCTTTCATGGCAGGTACTTGAACATGTCACACACAGGTGTAACTAATAACATAAATTATGGCTGCATTCCAGCTGGTGTGACAGTGGGTCGTTACATTGAGCAAATGAGCATGCTGGCTTCATTACATGTTAACACCTGTACTTTTTCTTGCCATGAGAGAGAGAACACACTTTCAAACATTATCATTGGAATAATTATCCAAGCATTGAAGTAATGTGCTCTCCGTCAAAGCTTAAACACACATGAATAGAAAAACTGTAGTATATAAAATCAGGTAATATAAAGACACATTTATAACTAGCTAATGCATTCACAGGATGGTTAGCAACAACAACAGCTGCTTATTTAAAAATAAAAAATCTGATAATAAAAAAGCTGTTTATATACCTATAATATGTTTCACATGAAAAAAGATTCCCTTGTAATGGGGACTCCTATACAGCATTCAGAACAGTATAGTGTCGCAATAAACGCAATATAAAGATTTTTGATCAGAACAGAATAGTGTCTTCTTTGGCTGTGAAGGACCTTTGACCTTTGTTTAAAAAATATGTCACCTGTTTTATGACAGAAAGTTACAAATTTTCAGCTTGGAGTTTACAAGATGTGTATGTTTATCAGGTAGGAAGTGTTATATGAAAGACAATTGCATTATGGTAAATCTAGAAACCAGTGTTTTTTGGCACACTGCATTGTGAGAAACAGCATTTCGATCTCCCTGTCTGTATCACACAAACAGAACATTGACAATAAAGTTGACTTTGACTGACTTTGACTAAGGTCTTTCACCCCCTGCTGCTGTAACTTTGACCATACTTTACTGTTTTTTTTAACATGCCTCCCAACTTCATCGAAATGGAGTCCCCCTGTAAAGATATCTATGGCTAACAAATATACTTAACTTCAATCTATAAGGTAACATGAATAAATGTAGCCTAATGCTGATTTATCAAACTTTACCAATGTCCTGATGCAAAAATACTGAGAACACATTACTCATTATGCATAATAATGGGGTATGCCCTGACCGTTTTAAAAAGCTATGTAATATGTATACTTATCCACTAGATGGCCCTATTTGTCTGCATTTACTTTCATTCACTTCAGTCTCCCTCAAGGCGATGGACAACTCAAGTAAAAGTTTTATAAAAATAAGCACCAACATGATGAATTAGGAAATGGGTTATTGATGTTAACATGCAATATTTATTTTTAAAATACCTCTCAACTAGGGAAAGAGTTGAACTTTGAATAACTTTCTAAACACACAACGTTGGCAAGCCATTGTATCAGTTTCACATCAACACATCAGCATTTTCTCTGCCAGAGTTTGGAGATTCTGTACACAGCATCCACACACCCTGGGAAGTCGCCACTTCACAGCCTGGTACTGAAGAATTCCCAGATTTTCCACAGACCATCTGTCACCACTATGCAGTTATATTGTGTTCTGCTGTCTTCAGGCCAAACCTAGTTTATGATCCGTTCAGCCACCCTTCTGTTTTGGAAATGAATACTAAGTTAAAAAGAAACCCCCCCTAGTGTCAAATATCTGTCACATTGGGCTTTAATGGTAAAATAACTCTTATTTTTAACTGAATTAACCTGTTGAACCCCATCCCCCCGCCCCCGGGCGGTAAAACGCATAATCTGCAGGAAACAGCGTCTGAGGGCTTCTTAATATTTAATAAACTATGAATGTTTTCAAAATCGACCGATGGGTTCCAGAGAAACGGCAAAAACGCCCATTTCCACCCAAATCACCCCAGAGGTGGATTTTTCTTGCTAAACCTCTCTAAAAAGGTCAAATGTCACTTGTTTTGCATCAATGTTGATACAGGGTACTTATTATATGTTGTACTTTGGATTCTTAAGTCTTTTAGTCTACCATCCCATCATTCAATGGTGGTTTTCACTATAAGTAAAAAATAATCTTTGGACGAACACTATAATTTACAGTCTTTTACTATGTTCAATCTGAATTTTCTTTAAAATAAAAAACATCTATATTGATTCTGACTTTTCTACATCCAACTCACAGGTTCATCATTACTTTGAGAAAAAAGATTATTAATGTAACCCTTTTAGAAGTGAAGATTATGCCCAATTGTTCTGGGAATGTCATTTTCGAGCCTGAGACCTAAAAAACCGGGATGGGGTTCAACAGTTGAGGATGATTTGTTGGTTTAAATTAGTTTGAACATTCTTTGAATTGAAGAATAAGAACATATTAACTCAATATAATTGAATCAGCTAAATTAACTGAGCAGATCATAATAATATTTCTAATTTTGCATATATGTCACTTTGGGTTTACTGTGACAGTTTAAGGTTAAAGTCCCGATATGACACCAGTGTCACAGCGATATTTATCTCATTTGTCTCATATCAATTTGATCAATAAATGTTTCCACAACAGGTCAAATGTAATAAAGGACATGTTATGTAAGCATTTTAATTCTTAAATGGCTTACATTTTACCTTTAGCAACAACAACAAAAAGCTTTTGAAATGTAGCTAGTTCTGTCACATGTGTTTGTCTGGCAAATGGACATCTTGGACATGTTGTTATGGCAACACACAATCAAATGTCCTGGACCATGACCCACCAGACTATTCAATGTGTGTCACTTAGGGGCTTCACAAGATAAAAACAAGGCTAAAGCTGTATAAGGAACTTTCAAGAACATTTAAAGTTCATGTGACACCCGTGTCACGGTGGGTCCTTTGGCACAGTAACGCGTAACAGAGTCAGACTGCTGAACCCCTTGTCCATCTGTTCCTCATAGACAGAGTAGAAGAGCTTAGCAGTGACTGTAATTGCATGGAGAAGTTCAAAATCCCCAAAAGTTCCACAGACTGCAGTCGAAACGTGACTTTCTGGGACAGTCTGCAAATCGCAACCATAAATAGCGTTGTGGGAACAGAGCAAATTTGGATTCTGGACCAAACAGCTTTGACAAATGACGTGTGTTATTGCATTGTGGGTTGAAATTGCAACATATATCCAGTCCTATCAGGTCATTGAAACAGCAACTGCATTGTTTCAGAGCAATGAGAATAGATCTGATGTGTCTGATGGTAAACTTTCTCTCTTGGGCTTTCAGGAGACACAAAAGCAGATTGTGAAGGGAAATGTGATATATAGCTCTTTGTGTGAAAATAAATAACAGATGGAGCAAATCTGTGGAGTATTTATATACAAAGTGTTCTCTTCCTCGAAGGAAGTGTTGTTTATATGTGAATCTAGGACAGACAAAGCTATATACAGTAGCAACATAAATCAATGCAAATGTAATTTAAAAAAAAAACTAAATGGGAAAAAAAGAAAAGGAAATGTGCCTCTGAAACATAAAGGAAATATTCTCCTATAAATCACATGTTCAGTTTTACATTGTTTTTTAATAACAGTCCCATTCATATTCAGTTTGATTATAACAGCAGAAGGATTTTGGTAATTTGTCAAATAAGTCTTATTTTTATTTTGGCAATACACCCACATTTGAATACATTCTTATTTTGTAAAATACTGTACCATGCACAGAAAATGCAAGCCACATTTCACTCTAACTGTGCAGTATGTATCAAACTGCATTTATAATAATATGCCATGAAGTCCCAGAACTTACACAGTTTACACAAAATGACTGCAAGCAAATCCATAAATACACCTTAGCGCTATTGCTCATTCAAAGCCGTTATTCAAAGATTTAAATCTGCCTCCCATTCTGTACCGAACTTGCCTGAATCCTCTTCTTATCTCCGAGGACGACAAATGAGCTGTCTGCAGCGGAAAGGCCTTGAACGTGTCCCTGATCACTCACATTTACTTCTCAGAGTCTGAGTTTGTGTGGGCGCTTTTATTAAAATGTACTATGCGTGTGTGCAAATCCTCAGCCAGATCCACAATAGTCACTTGTGTAAATCCAAGGTCTTTAGCTTCATTCTCCACATCCTCTTAGACTTTTTGTGCTTTTGCCGCTTCCTCTCATCTGCCTCGACCTTGACTTTTGCCATCTACCTCCAACTGCCTTCCTTAGAGATCAGACGGAAAACAGACGGTGATCTAGGGCACCGAAAATCACACACAAAACCACATTTCTCTCTCAGTACAGTACAGTGAATACTTCAGTTTATGGCCAACACTTCCATCCCTTTGAAGCAGGCTTGGTTCCACTCCCTTCTCCTAGTTAAGCTGTAGTAATGACTCAATAATCTGGGCAAGTGACCGAAGGGCTCGGTTTCAGGCTGTGAGGACTGTTGCAGTTCAAGGCCATTACCTCAGTTTTAACTGCGGCTCCTGCTGGGAGCTGTGAAATAGTTCGCATCTAACCCTGCTGGCCTAAAAGGAAATCATTTGTTTAATCACAAAGATAAAATGTTATGAAGCTCATTAAAACTTTTATACATACACACCATTTTGCTTATGGAGGCATTCATGCACAATCACACACAGTCCAATTCAATGTCAATATGAACTCATTAGACTATAAGGCTGTTTGCCTCAGTTTATTTGACATGCTGATCAATATCCTAATGGACCAAAGTATCATAAATTAAGTAATGCGATTAAGGCTAGTGACTTTCTGTCTTTAGCTTTCATTGTCTCATTCATTCTGTCTTCTCCCTTTCTCCTACTTTGGAGCCATGCTAGTTGCATGACATCCACTAAGGTACAGATTCAAATAACTCAATAACTCCTGGATGGATTGTCACTATAATTTGCAGAGAGGTCCCAGCAGGATCAATAAAACCAACTTTGGTGATTCAAAATACTAAATAATTTATTGTAGAAAGCTTAAAGAAATACAATTCAAACGATAAACTCAATTTAAACATATAGTTAATAAATCAGTGAGTACTAGAGTGGTGCAGGGATGACGTATTTACCCGGAAGTAAGCTGTGCATTGGGTTCCCTCGACACAAAAGCAATGGGATCTCTCCATAGGATTTTGGAAAATTGATCGAAATAAGATCTGTGGATAACGAACCTGTTTGATAAATGCACGTTTTATTCCGCCGGATAGTCTCCACATGTTTACCCTACTTTTATCATTTTCGAATCGTAAATCTAATCGCCATAAGCAAAATGCTAACGTTATGCTATAAACGAACTACAGCAGGGTCGCACGACTTCAACATCACGCCAAGTTAAGATCGATATTCAAAAATACAGATTCAAAATTGTACAAGTTCAAGAGTTTGTTTTAACAGTTTGCAAGAGCACAGGTACTTGCTTTCTAGCAGAACAGGGGCAAACAAACTTAGCGGGAGTGTTTACGTGTTCGGCGTAATGACGTACAACGTCCTCGACAACTTCTGTAGTCCTATTCAGCCACTTGTTAACAACCAACGTTTTTCAGACACGTAAACTCTTCAAAAGTCACCGGTGGGGTCACTGCTGATGTATTTAATGTCTTAGAACAAAACGTGATCCGTCTCTTAAATTTGTGTCAACCACAGACCTTATTTCCAGCTATTTTCCAAAATCCTATGGGAAATCCCATTGACTCTGAGACGAGGGATCCAGTAGCGGTAAAATGCTAACTCACTTTCGGGTTTTAGGACTCGTCACTGCACCACTCTGTAGGGAAATGTTTCTCATAGACCTGCTCTATATAATCGACCTGCATTTTGCAAGCAGTAGAGTTGCACCCTGTTGCCCATTAGAAACATTGCAGGTATTTATTTTTTCTTTACTTTTCAGACCAGTTTTCGCCCTGGATGGTGATCTCGATAAACATCATACCATCTTCACATCAGCAGTTTAGCATTGACAGTGCGAGCTTGTTAGCATTACGACGTTAGCACTTCAAGCACAGCCTCATGGATTCCCTGGTATGAGTGTAGGCTCTTAGTCGTGTTTCTTTATATATTCATTCTCCAGGTCCTGTTGCTGACCGACAGGTAAAGTGTGAACTTGGGCAGGTGAAAGAGAAGCCTTATCTTGTCAATCTGATGGCTTTCTCTCTTAGTACTCCAGCACATATGAGACAGCTCTCTCAGACCTTCTTGTGTGAAGATACAGGTACTGTAAAAGCACAAAATGATTTCAGGCAGTAGTATTGGGATAAAAATGTGAAATAATTGTTTTCACAGCTGTGCACTTGGCCCTGATGCTCAAGGCTGGAGTGTTGGTATGTACGGTATCACCAAGTGAAGCTCAAAAGGGTGGGAAAGTGAGTCTGAGTGTGCTGTAACAGTGAACAGGACCGGGTGTGCGGCGGCGTAGAGGGGGGATGAGATGAAGGTTAGTTGCAGGTGATTGATGGTGTTGCCTGCAGCGCTGTCATTGAGTAATTGACCTGAATTCACCTGAGTTGTTAGTATTGAATCAAGGATCTGTAATGAAATCATAGACCCAGACAATGCTAAATGCAGGGATCCGGCTCTAATGCAGCAAGAGTGATGAGAGTACTGCTGCTCTCATGTTTCATGTTCCTGTCTGCGGGTACCCTGGTTAGACTTTACTGGGAGACACAGAGGTAGTAATATGCTACCATGTATTAAATAAATATATCTGTTTTACAATGTGTTTTTACATTTTGTTTTAAATGTTTTATATAAGATGTAATTAGTTGTATAAAGATGCATGTAGACATTTGTATAGCATTGAATGATGCATTTTGAGTAATTGTTGGTAGATCTATTTTTAGATTAAAAATCTCCATTGTTGCAAACTAAAGGTGTCAAATTAATGTAGGGGAGTCGAAAGTACAATATTTGCCTCTAAATTGTAAGAGAAATAAGTGTAAAGAAGCTCAAAATGTAAGTACTCAAGCACAGTTACTGTATGTGCAGGTACTTCAAAATTCTACTTGAGTACAATTATTGCGTTAGTGTACTGATTTCCACCACTGGCTTATAAGATAAAAAGATATTAAAGTCATTACAATTCATGTAAACAGTTTTAAATCCAAAGAAAAATGGCAGACATATTGATATTTTGTTTGAATTCAATTTTGTCAAACAAAAAACATATAACATTTCACAAATTCACAATCAAAAACGCAATGGCAACAGCAGTAAAAACAGTACTTGTCAGTCTGAACGTTGCAGTTTTTTGTAAATGTTTAATCTCTGTTGATGTTCCATAGTGTATACATCACAGTATCAGAAAACAATTAAGCCCAAAGCTTTTCAAGGATGACTAATGATGAAAACTCTGAACTTGGATGACTACGCTGGCCCTGTGGCAGGACACACTGTTTTACGGGAATCCGATTATTGAAGACTCAGGGATAATTCCTCCATCACATGCGATACAGCTTCAATCAAAACAACTGTTCCCGTCGACAGCAATGTTGTCTGGGTGGCTCACTTCTTCTGTGGTCTGACCACTAACTGTATCACGCACTAAAACTGGGGTTGGGTTCTGTTTGTAAGCAGGTATTTAGTTCTCAGTGGTACTTACGGAAAATGACTGTCTTATAAATCCCATGGCCTCCGAGAGCAAATTGCTGCACATTTACTCTTCACTTTAAGTCCTTTTCTCTCCCAGATTTTCTTCTTTAGTCTACGTGCAGGTTTTTCCCCCCCCTTTCCTTTCATACAAGTGAAAATGCAGGTGATATAATATACAAACTACAGAGTATTGATTTAGGACAGGATTACTATTTTTTAAACAATAACAGATGGACTATAAGTCTTGCATTTTGTTTATAAAGTAAAATGGTAAAAATGTGACTATAGTTAGGCAAATGTAGAAAAGAGGATATGACTAACACATTGATCGTGAGAACGGGATTTCTGATCCCTCTACTGGCAAGAAATAGATCAATCCTGACTCAGTAGGAAAGGAAGCCACATAAATCTACAAGCAGCAAGTCAATATCATTCACTGAGGAGATTTGTATCGCAGGTAGTAAAAGATGCAAACAGGTTGCAAGCTTTCAGAAACAAAATTACTGCAGTATGAACATATCTGATTCCTAATCATTGACATGGTATGTGAGTTTAAATAAATGCTGAGGCAACATATCCACTTTGGGCTCTCCAAACATTGCAATCCATACAGCTGAAACTGAATTATCTGGTAAAACAACAACAAAACAAAGCATCTATTTCCTTGTGTAATGGCCTCAGCAGCAATATGTTCATTAATCAGTGCATTAGGACAGGATGTTAGTTACTATTTGTGTTAGTTGGAGGAAGACTTAAGATGGTGATTTCAAAATATAATGCAGTATAAAATGAAGTCTACGTTGCAGTAATCATGAACATTATGTGTTATTAAAATACACTGCTCATGTGGATCAAAATGAATGAATCCAGAACTGAAAATAAACTGATTACGATATGCAATGCAATAACCTTCATTTAATCAGTTCATCTCCTTTCAGTCATTTGAAACGAGAGAAGTACTACAGTCTCCTGGAAGGATTCCTGTGTGTTGTTCTGGCTCTAACGGTCTTTAGATTTGGTAGCTCGATTAACATTCTGTGGGGAACCGTGACATTTCCTCTATGACTCTACCTACACGGACATTAATGGGGCCGAGAGCTACTGTGGTAGTGAAAGGTGATATGTGAGAGCAGCTGTTTGGTCTCTGCATGTCGCCCAAGCTGCCTTCCAGCAGCTGATGCATGCGTGCATGCTTGTGTGTGTTTATACATGTGGATATGTGTTACAGAGAGTAGTTATCGCACATAAATCAACCACTGTGCGAAGGATTACCCCGCATCGTCATCTCATTGTTCCTCTGTCTATTTACTCTCCAGATAATTCAGGATTCTGGATGAGGTAACCCAGAAATTACTCACACATCATTAAATCCGTTATGTTTTACACAACACATAGGTGTGTTGTGTAAAACATAACGGATTTAATGATCGAGAACATTTAATAACCATTAACATGATTAAAGAGAGAATCTGAATGTCCATTACCTAATTACTCTAAATTTGTCTCTGAAGAAGTCTTGAGGAAGTAGTTACACAAGTTTCACTGTTTGTTTAGACACAGACTGCCATAAAATCAGACCTCACGCTGCTCAAATCAAAAATGTTGCCACAACCTGGCTTCCAACCAAATGCATGCTGGGAAAGAGTCCAGATCCCTGTGACCATGAAATACAGTAAGTGAAGAAATAGAATAAATAAAGGAAATACATTTAGCCACATTTGTAAACTAACTAAGTTTTATCTTTTCGCTCTGCTAAAACCGCAACCCATTGAGACAGCACTGCTCAAAGCACAGGAGAAACTAATGAGAACTGTAAATGCATGTATATAGTAACTGACAGCATCACTGCCACTAAACAGTCTCAGTAGCCAAGGATAGAATCAACTACTTTCAACTCAGGGATGGATTTCTGTGATCAAATATATATATATAATAATAGCTTGGAGCTAAATGGTAATGTTACCATGCTAAAACACTCACAATAACATTGCTAACAAGCTCTTATCAAGCAGGTTTTCCTTGTTCACCGTCTTACTTTAGAGCATTAGAATGCTAATATTTGGTTGCTAGCCCCTAACATAAAATACAGCTGAGTCTAATTTAAATCATTTTATTTAGGCAGAATTGGTCCTTGAATCCTGGGCAGGACTAAAATTGTGACCCGAACCCGTACCCTACATGTTCCTAAAGAACTTGACCTGGCCAATCAGCCTGCCTGCTGCTTTGGAAATTAGAACCTAAACCCAACCTAAAACCTAGAATAGATTTTCATCAAAGACAAAGTAACTTAGTCCAACCAAATCCCAAATTGAGACTCCCACACCAAATGGGATAAGGTTTACAAAGTAATTAGGATTCAACCTCTGGGAACAATGAACATAGTTTAATGGCAATCCATCTAATTGTTGTTAAGACATATTATTGGTGGACTGACAACAGGTATTTTGCCTTCAGTAGTGTCAACTGGGAAAGATCAGCCTTTTTAAAACATGAAAATGGAAAGTCCTTATCCAATGATCTTTTACAGTGTATTTTATTGTTTAGTATAACAATATTTGTAATGTAAGGCAGACAAATTATGTTGTTGAGAAAGAATCCTCTGAGATAAGCTCTCATTGATGTAAAACAAACTAGATAGGCCTATAAATATTTTGTTTAGTGCATTCTCGCTATAACATTTATGACCCTTATTTAACAGTAACAGTCCACATTATAAACATATAAGTATTAATTTATAGCTGAAATATAATATCTGCTGCCAGGGAGGGGTTGTAAGTTCATGGTTGAATTCAGGGCCACAGAGATGAACGTTTCATGATCTGTTGAATCTGGCCCACTTCCTTAAATATACATCATCTAGAAAGACAGGGAACATGTCTTAAAACAAGTCATTGTAAAGTGTACACAATCAACCATTTCAGTTTCAGTACTGTACTCATTATTGGTGCACTTCATCATTACAAGGATATAACTGTTGGAAAGTCTCTTTGTAAATGATTTCCATTTTGGTTTTTGTTGGCTTAACTTAGAGCCAAATGTTGATCATGTATCCATTACAATTTAAAGTCATTATATCATTATAACTATTACAAAAGGTTTGTTAACAATGCAGCCTCACCCTTTCACCCTGACCCTTTCTACTATGTTAGGTAATTCAACAGCTGCAGACAAAAAATGTGGTTGATAAAGTTTAAGATAATCACAAACTTTTAATGTTTCTGTATCATTACAAAAGACAAATGACTAATGGTTCATCAGTATAGTTATCAGTATAACAAAACACAGATAAATGGCTCTACTTTAATCATTATTATCTTTATTGAAGAGGCAGGCTGTGCTCCTCAGAGAGTCTCACATGCCCTCCAATATAGTTGCTGACCTTCCCTTCTTGCTGCACGTAGCAACATATGGCCAACGCAGCAGGTATCTAACACCTTATCACATCAGGCCATGTTTTAACTGTTGTGAAACTCTACCACAAAGCTCCCTTGCTGTGCCAAGCTCTCCACACCAGACCTCCCTAAACATGATGACTCTTACCCAATGCACATTAGTCTTAATTAAACTAAAGTGTTTTCTCTCACCAGAATGCATCCTCCCTCCCTCCAACCCTCCCTTTTCTGTTATGTCCCTTCCTAGATTTCCCACTCCATCCTTCCAGCAAAGCTTCATCACATTTAATGACTTGGTTGTCAGGTCTCATGGGAAGTGCAACCAGTTTACATTCATTTATTCACAACTGTAGGCAATAAAACACAGACGTTCAGTTCAAAAACCAATGGGATGTGTTCGAGGCATTTGTCTCTCTACTGTAAATCTCTTTGTATAAAGCCTACATATCTCCAGGCTTTGTGTATAACACCACAAGTCAGCAGGGCAAACATCTAGTTTTGTTTTTCACAGATTGTTTTTCCATAAACATATTTGTCTTTTCCTTAGTTTGACATAATCTGCATTCATATGCTTTACATGTTAAAGAACATGTCCAAGGTTGTTCTTCCATGTAGCGCTTTGGGAGCATAAAACAATGCCAACAGTTAAGCATGGTGTCATTTTCTCACATTTCTCACCCAATCGCATGAAGAGATTATGTATCTTATTCGTCTGTGCAATAAAGCCACATTGTTTCATGTTCCTTTATTTTCCTGAATGTGGGAATGTTTTTTTGTCCTTCCGCCTTAAAAGCCCAGTAGTGCATCAAATGTACATTATTCCACTACTGAAAGTATTCCCTGACAAGATCCCTCTTTGCTACCGTTTGAAATTATATTTGCTTAAAACTACCGCGCTCAGGAAATTATTTATGCTTTTAAGAAGGAACAAAAGTGACTGCAAGCTCCTTTAACTGCAGACAAGACATAGGAAGACAAACATGACAAACAGATTAAAATAAAGCACCTTGTCCTTTTAGCTTCTTACCATGCATGTTTCTCTTAAGTGTATGATGTGCAAATGCAAATTGAAAGTTAAATAATCAAGATGCATTGACCTGTATTGACAGTGAATTTGTTTGACCGAGTTTGAGGAGGAGCATTGCTTGTTTTTGTTGTCTTCTCTGACAAAAATCTATCTATTCATCCATCTATCTGCCTTGTACTTTACATTACTTTTTTTTATGACTTCTGTTAACCTGAATCTAGACTATATTGGCAGCCTAAGAGAACCCTTGTTTGTTTATTGCCCCCGAAAGAAATCAAATTCATTCAACTACATATTCCTAGACATAGATGCTTCCTGTAGCGGTGGGAGAGTGTCTTCTATCATAAATACAACATAAAACATTGTGTGTATTTCTCTCATGGCTTCTCAAAATAGATAAATAACCTGAATATAAACACTGCCTTGTAATAATAAAGTTTGAAGAGATGTGCAGTCCTGTTGAAAACCATAAATCTCATTATCCGTGGCCGGTTTAAAACAGAAAAATAACTGTGTTCCAGTTTGGCGCTGTGTCCGCCGGCTTCCTTCCTGTCTGTGACCCCAGAGGTCAAGGCAGCATAATGAGCGCGCTCTCCAGTTTCTCTCCCTCCTCTGCGCTGCCCTGTCAGTCAGACTCTCGCAGAATATCACCGTTTCCAAGTTGCTGCTTTAATATGACCTACCGAGTGTGAGTGTTTCCACTTGTGTATATTCAGGGACAAACGCCCAGCACGTCTGACAGTGACTTATGGGGAAATGGAAATAGGACTGGCTGCAGAAATATCACTGATTATGATCAACGTAAACACACCTCAGCGTTAAGCCTGGCTCTGCTGCAAAACAGTGATACATCAATGTCTCACAGGTTAATGTACAGCACACCGGATCAGACAATTTCTCTGTGTCTTGTGGCTGATGCCATTTTCCCAAGACCCAATTTCCCTTTGTATTAAATTCCCTATAAGTGGTTTTATATTAAAATAATCACACTTGAGTATTGGATAGTCTCTCAGCTGTACAGGAGACCACAATGCCTTTGGGTAGCAGAGTTTGGTAAACCTCATTAACGCTGCCTGGAGAGAGGAGGCCTTTTTAAAGCCTCCAAGTGGACTGTAAAAGGCACTGGGTCAATAAAGTCTTTATTCATCTATACACAGGCTGTCAGCAGGTTCTCTCCGTTGTTTTGCTGGGAGTCACATTTGATTTAACATATAATCCATCCTAATACAGAGCGGCGAATGCAGAGCAGCGAAGCTTACGTTCTAGCTTGATAGAAAAGCATTATCCAAGGAAATGCGCGGAGTGAGTCCATTTAAAATGTCAGTGCTCACAGTCTGAGAGGAAGATGAGATTTGGCAGCGCTTACTCATACCTACCATTTTTACTATATTTAAATTATAGCCTGGCAAGCATCATAAAGTCATTTAGAGTTATGATCCTTAGAGGTCTCCTATCCTGCAAAATCCACTTTTTCATGTCTTTTTCATTAGCCAATCACCAACCAAGGTATTTATTGGAAATGCCATCTTCTCATGCTATATTCAGATTGGCTACCTGCTCTATGCACACAGGAAATAACAGCTACATATGATCCTGTAACATTTTATCATGTTGATATTGCCTTACTGTTTACTGCACTCGTCCATGCTAATGCAAATGGAAAATCCTTCTGATGCTTTACATTAAAGTTCCCATGTTGTAAAGATTTACATATTTCCTTTATTAATTAAGCTCGTCTACTGTAGGTGTTGCAGTCAGCGGAGATTTGGAATACCTAAATACTGACCAATCAGAGCAGACTGGGCTTGGAGAGGCAGGCGCTAAAACAGATGGAGGGTAAATACAGGTATGTTCGGACATCCAGTATGATAACTAATATTGAGTTTTATTAACATTAAAGGATGTAAAATGTTCTGGTAGTAACCAAAAATGTAACCTCAAGACGAGCATAACATGACTCCCATAAACCCGTTTGAAACCGTTGATGGCCTGTTTTGTAAAAGAGTTTTAAAAACCTTATTTGACAGTTTTAAAAAACTAATTATGTTACTGCAATGCAATCAAAAGAGTTGCTTCCCTTTCGTATTTCTCACAAAGCAGCTGTGCATTTGCGATAGTATCAATCTGCACTTGCTTTGTAACCACACCTGTAATTTAAAGGACTACATATTCAAATTGCTTTACAAATAAGAGTTTATTATAAAGAATGTCTTTTGTTAAGTCTGAACTGCCATACATGGACCAATCAAATCATGTCACTGCTCATGTTGAGAAAGATGAAACCTGAGAGGAGAAAGCTTGCTGGTTTCCGTAGCGATGGATGTGCACGTCTGGAATGTTTCTCTGTGCTTGAAACTCTCTCCGTCCCACTGTGCTGTGGATCCCTGTGGTAGAGAAAACACTCAGCGACCAAGCAGATTTACTTCTGCCTATAGCCCAATTTTATTTTTCATTTGTTGGCAACGTATAAAAGTGCAGTCTTCGGCTGCACAACTCATCACAGATCGCCAACTAAGGTTGTGGCTTGGTGGAGGAGAGCAGTAACCTACCGGTGGAAGAATTGCTGCACTGTGCACTTAAATTAAACATCAAATGAACCTCTTTTTGCCTTCAAGGCTGTGTGAGTGTGGGAGTGGAGGTGCAGAGGCCTTTGTGGGTCTTTGTGAATAGCAAGGCAGCTGAAGTCAAGAAGGTGAAACACACGCTGCGATGTGAAGAGGAATAAGCCGCTGATGAAGAATTGGGGTTTATTCTAGGGGACGTTTAGGGAAGGGAGGGTGAATAAATAACTTGTTTGTATTTTTTCAAATACAGGGGGCCAGTGTTCCTTCTTGAAACCCTCCTGGAAAGAAAAGCTAAATCAAAGCAGACCTCAGTACAAGAGCTGGCATTATTCCCTCATCTCAAAATGATCAACTGCCACTTTCAGCTTTTTGTCTGCACTTAGTATCTCATCTCTCACCTCAGCTGGATCGAGCTGGAGGTCTGGCTCCAGACATCCTGATAATAAGGAGAAAACGAGAAGAGCGGAAGCCATGAAAGGAAATATCCCTTCAAATGTGCCCCCTTCTTCTCCCCTTCTCCCCTCAGCCACTGCTCCCTCCTCTCTGTCCCCACTCCAACCTCTCAACCTCTATTCCCAGGCTGCACACCACGCCGGGCCCTCCGTGGAGAGCAGGAAGCCGGGCTGGGAACTGGGAGCCTTCTGTCTCCAAGCCAAAAACGAGCGGGTATGAGATGTCTGCTGAGGAGAAGGTGGCCGCTTTCCCAACTGTGAGCCACACTCAAACTGACAGCCATGTTCAAGAGAGCCGGAGGAAATATGTGAAAAAGCCGAGTGGGCAGGGGCACAACGTGAAAACCAGCACCCAGTGTGGATGAGCATAATAACACACATTGTGCTCTAAGGTCCCTTCATAGGAGGAACAATTAAGCAAATCTGGCACAAAGAGAGCCTGGGAATGATGGTGTTGGGTTTACGTGTCTTTTGGGAGGCTCGGTAAACCACAATCCAGAGAACTTTAAGCGTCCAATTTTTGTCACCAAGCTAAAACCGCCAGACTTTATCCCTATGATTACAGATGTACATGATCATTTGTACTTGCCTTGATGAAATGTGTCATTCATTCACATTTTGTGAATGTAATTTATATATTTTTGTCATTATAATACTTCAGAAAATATCCAAGGGGGTGACATAATTCACTGCTTCACCACCACAGTCTGCAATAATAATGTAGTGCAGATTTTGTAATTGCCACTGTGACATTTTCCTTTGTCGGATCGCAGAGAAAATATCCATTTTGCAGGAGGGACCTATTTTTTCATTAGAATCCAGTAATCCAGTCAGCTTGATTTAAAAATTAACTTGTGACAAGTAGGGCTGCAACGATTAGTCGACATAATCGACGACGTCGATCATAAAAATTAGTCGACGCGGAATTTTTGTGTCGACGCGTCGTATAAAAACAATCAGAGAGCCGGTAACGTTAATTCAAAACTGCGCAAATGTTCATTTGTAACTGCAATGCACTACAGGAAGTGCTGGGGGCAGTATACTCTCCATTGTCTGCATTCTGTACTAACAACAAAGAAGAAAGAATACGAACGATGGCGGAAAGGAGAGAGGGTGAGGGTGATGAAGAGCTCAAAAAAGCGAGACCGAGAGTTTCGAAAGTGTGGGAGTATTTCACAGACGACAAGCCAAAGAAGTCAGTGAAATGCAGAATTTGTAAAGGGGAATTGGCATTCCACGGCAGCACTACAGTGATGCACGAGCATTTAAAACGCAAGCACCCTGGAACCGTGAGGACTGCTACTTTGGATCATGGGTAAGTTTGAGCAAGTTAGCCATAGTCATGTTTACGTTAGCTTACATGTTGGAAAACAGAACGTCTCATGGTTAATGCTTGCTAAGCAAACGCTATTTCAGTTATATTGAGGCTGCGTGTCCACCAACGAGCTGCTAAACAGCGCCAAGCTTACAGCATAGTAGAGCACACTAGAGCTTTATGGACGCTGTAATTAATTCCAAACTTAAAATAATAATTAACAAGGGTCTGCGAAATGACAAGAATAAAATGCGATTGAATTGATCCTGGGACTGGACAACAGGGTGACATTCACAGGTGTGCAGACTTGAGGTAAAACATGCACTGGAGCCCGGAAAAGGAGCCGTGCCCACAGGAAGCAGAGATGGAGGGTGTGACAGAAATAATCGTTAGATTAGTCGACTAATCGAAAAAATAATCGACCGATTAGTCGACTACCAAAATAATCGTTAGTTGCAGCCCTAGTGACAAGCCTCTCTGGCTGTCTGATCATCAGTGGGTGAACAAAGACATTATTATTTTTCATTGAAACGGAGTAGACTCCAAGCAGCTAAATGAAGCAACTTATGGTCAAGCTGGTTTCACATAATGGAAAACACACTGCTCACTCACATTCTTGTGGTCAAGAAGCGACTTGTTTTTTAGAGGTTAACCTCTCTTTTTTCTGTCTTGTGTGTTGTATATGTGAATTATGGTGGAGAAGATTAAGCATCTTCCACTCTGTTCTCACCCTCAGAGCTCCTTTAGGGTGTTTTCAACCACATTGTGCATATCTCAAACATAAGTTAGATGCTAAGAAATAGTTTTTTAATTGCTGTGGAAAGCTGGTTATACTGTTTGCTCCGAGGGGTTTCCATAAAACATGTTTTGGATTTGAGTTAACTGTAAACATACGCTCTGTGGGACTATTGTGTTGATTTAGGTATAGACATCAGTGTATGAATGACAAATGATACAAAAATAAATGAGGAAATGCTTAAAATAAGAAGACAGATTTAGCAGATTACTATTCAATCACATTTTCAACTATCCTTTGGGCAAGTTCCCTCAAATTGTATGACTTCTACCTATGAAGTACTTCATGTCATTCAAAGTATTTGTTATTATGCTACATTTTCCGAATATCCATCTCTGCTTACTGAGTTGCAATTATTGGCTCATCTTGTTATAGGAGTGCTTATTTCAAAGAATTCTATCTCAACAACATGAAGTTTCTGACCTATATAGACTGGAGTAAGCTGATAAGGCAAAGCAGTATCAGTGTTTGCTGACTTTTCAATTCCATAGTTTAAACTATTATAATCGGGCGCATTTGTTTAACTAACGTTTTCTAATATATTGTCAGCTTTTATATCAGTTTTGGTCAGTTCATCTCAATTAGGCTCAATTTGATGGGAATTCATTATGCATCTGTTGTATTTTGGCAGGCCTACACACTCTAACTAAATTGTAGAAAAAGGTAATTAATATAACTGCTAACCATCATTGTCCGGCATTGTCGTTATGAGCCTGTTATGTAGCGTGCTGATTTTTCACCTTTGGCTTCAAGCAAGGCTGTGCATATAAGTGCAGCATCACAGAGAGGCTAGTACTTTCTCAATGCTGTCAGCACCTCCACTAACTAAATATATATATATTGATTATTAAAATATATATTTAGATATCCTTCAGATACAGATAGGTCAGAATCTGGGTAAATAAAACTATCTGCATGACTGGATATTAATCGATATGAAGCAGAAATGACATAGCTGCTACAACATCATGTTTGTATGCAGTAGGGCTACACTATGATATCATATTGTATTTCTAGATATGCTTTGTATCACTTTTTACTGTCACTGTATGTATTTGAGAAAAACGTAATTTGGGTTTGAACAATACTTGCATATCATGAGTATGTTTCAAACCAGAACAAAGGGTTTTGTGGTTCAAATACATTCAATATATCATATATCATAATACTTGCAAATGCTCAGTGTTAAAAAAAAAAGGTCTAAGTCTCTTATCCCTCCAAGTATTCCCCTTCCCTCTAGCATTCTGTTACACCTTCACAACAAATGATTGATGGCCCCAACGCCCTGTGAGAACTGACAGCTGGTCCCTTATCCCCTCACTGGCCTTGCTAACCAGAAGCCTGTAATCATTTTTGACTGGACAATATCTATGAGGAGTGCAGACGGAGGGCAAGGTGTCCTGGTTGTGTTATGACAAAGATATTAAAGATATCCGTCTTCCTCTTTATCTTGAGGGAGTTTTCTTTTTAATCCACTCAAAGAAGGATGGCTGGCTGGCCCTGAATCCTCTTCCTGTTATAGGATATTGAAGGATGCGGTACTTGGCACACAATCATAAGGCTGAAAGAGGAGAGAGTCCTGTTATTTATTTTGATTTGAACAGAGTTTCCAGGACACATTTCAGGGTCATACTCTGGTATAGAAATATGAGGTGTTTCCCTTTTTAAATAATTTATCAAAAGAAATTCACTTTGTCCATTTCAACAATGAGGCTCAAAGCTTTGGAACGAATAAGAGGGTTGGAGATAAAAACATTGACATGAATTGGGAAGTAAAACAAAGTTTTGCCTCCAATTCTGGAATATTTTAACAACTCAATACGAAAGTTCTATAATTCACGAAAGGATGACTAGATCCATAATTAAAAGTGGTCTGCACTCATCTTCCAGAGACAGCAGCAGTTGTATTTCTGTCCTATATGTACTCTTGTATAATTAATGACTCATGTATCTTTTAAAAAAAGTAGGAAAGTTGCAGCCTTTCAATAGAAAGATGGAGTGAGAGACAGAGTGCGACGGAGAAGGGTTAGGGGAGATTACTGCATTAGGCATCATTACAGATTGATGGATCTGTGCTAGTGGAAACTAGGATTAGGCCTTTCGACATGGCCTGTCATGCCGGAGTCCTCAGCTTCTGCGACTGTGGGACTATCCGACTGTTCCCTAATATTTCAAAGCCTCTTACTCAACGACCATGACGTCCAGGGACTGGCTCAGGCATCGACTTCAGATGAGTTAACCACATTAAGCATCCAGTATTAGGGATTTGGATTGATCTGCAGTGGGATTTAAACCAAAAGTTAGACTAATACTGCAGCACATGCACAATTTAGAAATTAGATTGTTAAAACGCAAAATTAGCCGTTTTTGTAATCATTAAGAGAACATTTTGAGGTCTGGGAAAGCAACGGGGTCTACGTCATTGCCCTGAACATTATTACTGTCCTTCCAGCTTTAGTGCCAAACAGATGGTTTGTTTGCTCTCTCCACGCTTTATGGTCACATAACCTCTTCGTGTATAAAAATATGATGACAGTGCTCTACAGCAGTGGTGGAGAAAAAAGCAATAAACTCTGTGAGAGTGCTGCTGTTATCACAGAGGGAGGCCTCGGCTAGAATAGAATGATTTTTTGAACATTTATTTGACTTTTACAGGACTCATGAAAGTAGGGCAGAATTTATAATTATTTAATGTGGGGCAAGACAAGTCATAAGAGACTCAATACTGTATTATTACCTTTTCCTTAGGGTCAGGGTTAGCATTTTTACTCACTGGTTTTCTCTTTTAAATACATGCGTACATTATCTATTCTAGGAGGTTGGGCTGTTATCAGGCTTTGAATGAGACAAGCATTGGTCCAAACATGCCAAAATATGTTTACATAGACATTTTATTGCATTATTTGTTATCTTGTCACAACAGTAAAATGGTTTTAGGATATTTATGGTGATTATAGGGATAAATGCTGCTGTTATTACACTGCTGGAAAGCATATCATGTTAAACTACTTGACCTCTGTATAAACCTTCAATATATGAGGAAGACTCCTTGCCTCCCACAAATACTGCCCATAGATACCGCAAACAGAGCCAAAAGCTGCAGTTTCTATACGGACTGCAGTTTGACCCCCCCCCCCCCAAAAAAAGGATTTAATGTGAAAATCCATTATTACTCAAAGACCATTACTGATTAAGACAGGTTTTTTATTAATGTAATGGCTCATAGAGTGCCACAGTGATGCGTCCTAAAACCCAGAAGTAAGCTTCATAAATCTATCGATCATAAATCTAACGATTGATTTAAGATTAGAAAATTATAAAAGTAGGGTAGACATGTGGAGATTATCCGACTGAACAAAACGTGATCCGATTCTTCAATGTGTGTCAACCACCGACCTTATTTCGAGCTATTTTCCAAAATCCTATGGAGAAATTGCATTGCTTTTTTGTTGAGGGAACCGGAAGAAGCTTACTTCCGGGTTTTAGGACGCGTCACTGTGGCACTCTATAGGCCCATGGCTTATCTTTTTACCACTGCTTTAAGGAAACCTACGCACATGCCATCAACGGTGTTCTGTCCTACAAATCATGAACTGCCTCCACACATACATTTCTCAGAACATTAATAATGCACTTATTCTGCAAGCCAGCAGAGGGCTATATTATAATAATACATAACAACATAATATTATCATTCTTAAAATGTAAAACAAAAAAAGCTACTCTTTGTAAAATGTCAACATTTTTGGTTCAGCCTGAAATGAGAGGGTTGTGATCATTGAGTTTTCCAGGAGAATTAAAGGTAAAATAGGTTTGATTATTTTCTGAATGAACAAGGTTGGTTTTTAGTCATTTATTACAAAGGCTAGTGCGTGATCTGGGTCATTTATTTTTCCAAACCCAACACTTATTGTTCGTCTATCCAAATAAATGTTTTAATCAGTTAAGGTATTTATACAGAAGAAAAATGGAGGAAACTTAAATACATACAATTAAAGAGCACCATAGTTTTCGAAACAAACTACTATCTATTTATAAATGCTATAACAGCTTTAAAGGGGCCATATAAAGCTATATTTTAATTGTGTGCCTCTACTGTGACATGTTCCCATGCTTTAATGTTCAAAAAGGTCTTTATTTTAAGGTATTTATTACAGATTTTCTTATCTGTCTGTGCTGCAAGCACCTCTTTTCACCCTCTGTCTGAAACCAGAGCCCAATCGGCTCTAATGGGTTAGCTGGTCGGCTCTGTTTTGATTGGTTAACCGCTTTGAGATGTCCCGCCCCTTATCCTATTAATTACAATGTGTTGAAGCGCTACCCAAGTGCAAATGTTACATTATGATGTCACTATGGTATGGAAGTAAACAAAGGATTTTGGGGTTTCAACCTTTGCAGACCATTTACATGCAGAAAAACCTATATACCACACTGCAAGAAAGGGAAAACCCCAAAAAGCGCAACATGGCCCCATTAACTTTTATTTTATGGCCTACTGCCAATGTTCAATCAATATTACACACAGGCACATTTGTCATCTATTTTTTAAATTTATTATCAGGTTAGAATTGTAATTCTCCCTAGAATTTGGAATCTAACCTTAAGAGAAAAAGCTTTGCTGGAAATGTATGGCTCAAATGTTTATCTTATTAAACAACTTGGAGATCATGCAGCCTTGCCCTAACATGAACTTGATGGCTGAAATATGCCTAAGCGAATACAATATTTATGCAGTGTGAAAGTCACTCTTTAGGACATTATGTAAAGATAAAGCAAGCTATGTGTGCTTTTTGCATTAACATGCTACAGAAAACGCATTAAATCCTGTGGGTGCCTACATCTTTCCGTCGCTGTCTCCTCATCCACTGGCCTTCTGTTCAGTTTATGTAAATTTACACTAAGGGGCCAAATACATGTGAACTTTCGGAGTGGGACTCTGCAGCTGCGGGGAAGAGCTGCCACTGAGGAGCAATTACACTGCTGGTGAGCTTCAGAGCTTTGACTTCAGTCAGGCCCCGAGATGTTTGATGAGGCATCAAACAAGTTCAGTAAAAACTTGTGAATGCGCAGAATCTCCGTCTTCTCCTCTTTTGTGGCTGAAACACATGAGGGATATAACGAGGCAGACATGACGACACAGGTGGTTTGCTTCATTTGCTTCCATCTAGCCATTTTGTTCTGCGTTCATTACATCAGTCTTCACAGAACTCTAAAACCCAGCTTAGCTTTTTTTATGTCTAACTTTCAACATAAGCTGACTTTGCTTTTAGTGCCAGTCATCCAGTAGCCTACCCTGCTCTACGCTATAATGTCCCAGCTGTTGCTGATTTCCTAATTTTCTATTTTATATAAGGACTTTCCAGCTTTGCCACAACAGCAACAAACCCCTGCTGCATCCTGGGTCCTTGATCCTTTGTTGGCATAGAGTCACAACGGGGTACCTGCCCGAATGTACTTAGAAAATATTTTTTCGTGCACTTTGGGGAACATGAAGGATGCCTCTAGTTATATGCCTCTAGTTCAACCTATACTTGTTATTTCAGCTTTCCCGGCTGAGCACAGATGTCTTGAGGTTGGAATAATGAGAACAATAAATGAATAAAAGGCAAACTCGTAGATATTGAAACGAGCCCACACAGTCAGCCTGGGGCTTGTATAAAAACACTACAGCAAGTGACTTGTGGCAACGTTTCTGCTGTATTTGAGAATCTAATTTTAGTCTCAGACATGTTAAGAAGCTCATTAATCACCAACCTGCAGTCACTGCGCTTTGTGTGATGGATTGCAGCGTGAAGAAAGCGTACGTAAGTGACAAGGAGGAGCCTCTGTTTCACTGTCTGCGTGCTGTGATATCACTACGGGAACTTCCAGCTGTATATGTGTGCCTCTGTGTGACTTCGCACAAACACGGCTTGACTCAACAAGCGGAGGTGGCCACCTCACTGCAGATGGCTGTGATTCTGTTAACATCTGTGTCATGCTGACCCTGCTGTAAAATAAATGTCCCCTCTCGGCCTGAGACACGACTTTGTCTTCAGGAGCGTTAACATGCCATGTAATCACACGGCGTCTGTGGATGTCATTAGCCTTCCTTTGAAATATGTAAGGGAATAGCCTACAAGGAAGGCGGCTTCGCTTTTTAAAAACAGGTGTGCACGTTTGCTTCCTCACATGAAGAAAAACAAACTCCCTGTGGTATTTAAACCAGGGTCTGCAACGTGCCAGTCATTTCGTAATTCACCTGAAATTAATCAGAAGAATGTCAAACTAGGCACTGTTTTTCATTCATGGACACGCTGCTGAATTATTAATCACACAGTATCGACAGTTAAACAAATTGTGATCTTTCACTAATGAGCCTTGAAAGAGAACATATTCAACAGGTTTGCCTTTAATTTGTCAAGTTAATGCTGCCTTCAACAGAAAAAGTCCTGTAAGGACTGACCTTGCAACCCTTTTCCTTTCCTTTCTTTTTCTGTCCCATTTATGTATTTTTCCTTTCCCTCACAGTCATTTCCTGACATTTCTAGTCCCTTCACTATCCCTTCCTCAACATTTTTCCTTTCCTTGCTTTTTCTTTTCCATTATTTTCCTGTTTGTCTCCTCCCTGTACTTCTCTTATGTTATTTCCTCTTCATTTCCTCTACTACCACTGGCGGCTGGTGGAAATTATTTTAGGTGGGGCTATTGTAATGGTGAATAAACCACACAGGGAACATTTTGAGAAATTACCCCTTAAATTATATTGGCTACACTATTTCATCGTTGCTGTTGTATGATTGGTGTTTAGCTACGGTATTTAGCGTCTACAGCACCTCCGCTTTTAGGGTTGACGTAGACCCAAATGTCGCCCGGAGGTCCCCCGGCAGGTGCGGACTTGGGGGAAAAAGTGGCCCGGGGATTAATTGACAGACAGGCCCACTTAATGCGCGGCATGTATCGGCCGGCCGGCGACGAAAGTATGGTACTTAACAAAAAACCCTATGCATTTTATGTTATTTTGGACCATTATTCATATAGTAATCACATTACCTGAATCCTTGAGTTGCCTAGAGCAAAATAGTTACAGGTACGTATTTTAATGTTAACAGATCATTGATGCAATAACATTTGGACCCAATTTGCCTGACTTGACACATGGAATTGGCGCAGGAAGCATCCTCAATGTGGGTGAGACAATTTAACAGGTGGTGTGGGCAAATGGTGGACCTTACCTCCTCTAGGGGGGTCCGGGGGCTAGCTCCCCCGGGAAGATTTTTTTTTAAATGTTGAAGTTAAATGCATCAATCTGGTGCACTTTGAGAGCAAAATTAGGGACTAAATCTATGGCAGTCAGTAGGGGCTTGGACTGTGAGCCTCCGCGTCGCCGGTTCAAGTCCCCGACCAGACCTACATTTGGAGTGTGGACTTCTACTTGGAGAGGTCCCAGTTCACCTCCTGCCCTGCCGTGGTGCCCTTGAGCAAGGCACCGGACATCCCCCTTCCCCCCTCACTCCCATTGCTCCCCGGGCGCTGTACAATAGCTGCCCACTGCTCCTAGTACTAGACTCCTGGTACTAGGGTTAAAAGCAGAGAACACATTTCACTGTGTGTGCTGTATGCTCTGCATGTGTGACCATTAAAGAGGGTTTCATCCCTTCCAATTCTTCTTCAACACCCATATAAAATAGAACTGTAAACAGATTTACTTTTTCTTTCAACATTTATTTGAACAGCAAGTGGAGGCAAAAGTGACTGCACCCAAAACAATAAACCTGCTAGCTAACTAGCCTAAACTCAGTAACAGAATGTGGGCAACACGTTCTTCTCCACAGCCGCGCAACCTCTGAGTCAGACGTCACTTCCTCCTTTTCTATCCTAAGGGTACAGCCGTACAGCCACTCCCCCTGAACCCTGTTTCCTTGCCAACCCCCCCCCCCCCCCCTCCCCTCTGCAAGCCCTTCCCTCTGAACCCAGGGCTCGCTACAATACTGTAGCTTATACTGAATACACAAACTATACAAAAAACGCCTTTACGCTTTGGAGCTTGTTTATCCATCTGTAAGCAACTGCCAACTAGGTCTCTCAGCCACTCACTCCTGATCGTTCACTGCGCAGTGACAGCTACTACGGGCCTGATGTGTGAAATTGAAACTGATAGATAGAACAAAGGTAGCCTATCAAAACGGCCCAGCACAGCCCAGCCTAGTGGGCCACACCCCACTGGGCTGGGCTGGGCTGGGCTGGGCCGGAACACTTACAAATTTGGGCCGGTAGGATTTAGGTAAGCAAAAAATAGGGAGTGGCCGGAATACTTACAAAAGTGGGCCGGTAGGATTTAGGCAAAATAAAAGAGATTTTATTTTTTTTGGGCCCTCCGGCCCACAAACGGCACCGGCCCACCGGGGAAACTCCCGGTATTCCCAATGGCCAGTCCGCCCCTTTCCCCCGGTGTTGTTGCGGGACCTGCTGCACTAGCTAACGCTCCACTAGCTAACGCTACATTAGCAAAACAAACGCTTATTTCTTTTTTTAAAGGTGCAGCGGGCTTCAAACACGTTCCCCTCCACTGGTTTCAACCAGCGCCATATAGATAGAAAAGTTACGACAGCGGAAGTCCAAAAACGGTTATCGTCACGTGGTTCATGCAGACGAGGATTGTTCCCCGGAAGTTCATGGCGGGCAATGTGAATGCATTGATAACAGGAGATAGAACTACGATTTTTGGTAATTATTAGTGAATAAAGGTTTTGATTTGCAATATTTATACAACAAATCGATATGTGTATGTATTTACATCAATATGTTTTAAAAAATAAAATAGAATTTGCTAATATTAAGTGATAATATTAGGATTAGTGTGAACAACTAGTTTACATGTTAGGCTAACAGTGCCTTGGTTAAAGAGCCTGTTGCTGTTTATAGCTTTGAATTCTTTAAAACCAATATTATCTTCTTAAACTTGTATGGTAGTCAGGAGCATCACTTTCTAATGTTTATTGATATATTTAGAGGGAGGGGATCTAAAGGAATGCTTCAAAATTCAGATTAGATTCATTTCTACCATTTTCTTAAATTCATGGTAGTTTCAGTAATCCCATGGTAATTGAGGACACAAGTTATTTAAATGACTAATGTCATCTTTATGGCTTTCAGAAAAGACAGGAGACCGACAGGTGACTATCAAAGGACTAGCAGCAGCAGCAGCAGCAGCATGATGATGATGTTAAATGTGTTGTTTTAGGAACATCCATTGCAAATACATGGAATTCAATAAACATTGAATAGCATATCATGCAGTTTGTCTGTGCCTTTTCCTCCGTGTTGTCCTGGTTTGCTGTGCTGCCTCCTAGTCGCCACCATGGTTTGCTGTGCTGCCTGGGGATGCTCAAATCGCTCCGAGAAAGGAGTACGAATGTACGGCTTCCCCACTGACACAGAGCGGAGGAAAAAATGGCTGGCTCAAGTCAGCAGGAGCAATTTCACGACCAACAGCAAATATGTGAGGTTATTATATACAAACACTGCATTTGAACTTTTTCACAAAACGAAAACCACACCATTGGGAAAGCTTAATGTTTTGTTTAATACAAAAAAACAGGGAAAGGCTTGAAAAACACAGAGTTGAGACTCCGGGTGCAGGGTGAGGGTCTCAGTGCAGGTATTCAGGCTCCATTGAATCCCCCTCTGGTTCTTGTGCTGAAAGAGGGAGTAACAGACAGGAGACAGGGTTATACACACCTATATAGCACACCTATTGGATGGGAAATTGCCTTGGGGAGATAAGGTGTGGTCTTTGTTCCCAACTGAAGTCATGGAACTTTATTATTTGTGAGTTTAACAAAGTATGACAAATGGCATCAGTAACAGATGTGATATGAATTTCTATAAAGTTGTCTCACATTCTTGGTCATATTTTATATACAGTATGTAATGAGTATAACATGTCCAGTAAGTATAAAGTGTTTCCTAATACTGTGTATTCAACCACTATGGAATATGTATGTGGGCAGACAAAACCGAGTTGTTCTGTGTGTGAAGTAACCTCAAGTCACTCCGCAGGCACATTTTGATGCAGACCAGTTTGTCAAGACAAAAAAGGGCAAGACTAGGCTGAGAGCAGAGGCTATACCCACCATCTTCGTGCATCGCCCTGTGGTCAAAAAGAGAAGGGCCCCTGCACCACGATTCACCCCGGGACCTGTATCTACAAAGCCCATAGCTCATGATCACAGCTATAGTGTGAAAGGTGACACAGGTATAATAAGTATGAACTCTTAGTAACAAAAGTCATATTTCTTATTTTTAAATGGTATAATATTTTAAATGTTCGAAAATCTACAGTGCCATGTCTTCTACTTACATTAGTCTCAAAGATTGAGGGAAGAAGGGATGAGGAGACTGAGAGAAAGGAAAGTGAGGGTGACGAAAGAGAGGACATGGCTAGTGAGGAGAGACAGGGAGGGTGGACACCACCCACTCAGCCAGCAGCCAGTCAGCATACGAGGGAACCAGCAGCCAGTCAGCATACGAGGGAACCAGCAGCGAGTCAGCATACGAGGGAACCAGCAGCCAGTCAGCATACGAGGGAACCAGCAGCCAGTCAGCATACTAGGGAACCAGCAGCCAGTCAGCATACGAGGGAACCAGCAGCCAGTCAGCATACGAGGGAACCAGCAGCCAATCAGCATACGAGGGAACCAGCAGCCAGTCAGCATACGAGGGAACCAGCAGCCAGTCAGCATACGAGGGAACCAGCAGCCAGTCAAACAGATCTATTAAAAAAATTAAAGAGAAAATTAAAGAGACAAGAAGGAATCACCAAAAAAGCAAAGTCTGCACTAAGAAAAATCAGGAAGGAAAATGCAGCTCTCAAGAAAACAATGAAAATTAGGGATAACAAATATAAGAAAACGTTTTCAAAAGACCAACTTAAGGCATTAGGCAGACTCACCACAAAGGGGATGAAATTGAGCAATGAGACAATTAAGAAGGCTTTAAAAATTTGCTTTGCGTGCGGACCAACGGGTAACAAAACTCTGCAGGAATTGCAGATTCCCCTTCTAGGAATAAGGACACTGCAAAGAAGGATGCAATGTGTTAAGTTTGAGCCTGGTGTGTAACAGCTAACATCACTGCCCCTCCACCTGCCAACATCACTGCTCTCCACCTGCCAGCACCCAGCCAGAGGAGCGCAAACAACAAAAACAAGCAAGGTGTCCCGTCATGTACCTGGAAGTTTGGGTTGTCAAAATGGAGTAAGAGAGGGACTTGAAAAACTTTGGTGGCTCTCTACTCATATTGTTACAGTTGTCTTGGTTACAGCTCTCAAGTTTTTTTTTGTTGCCATTTCCACATCTTTAGAAAATATGAAATAAATGAAGTGAAATCAACCTCTTCTCTGGAGAACAAACTTTCATTTCTCTGTCTTGTGAGTTTGCAGTCTTGCAGTTTTGCTCCTCCACCTTTAACATCACTGCCCCTCCACCTGCCATACAGTAGGTTACTAACAAGATTACTTATATAATACAGTGATATAATACATGTTTAGTATGCTTACTTATATAAAACAGTAGTATTAAACTTATCTTGTGTTTTCACTCTCACTTAAGTCCCTCTTCCTTTGCCATCAATCCAAAATCAGCTGAGCTGCAACATTATACAGACAGGTAATAATCAACATAATCACAAGGACACAATATGGCTCTGCTCAAAACACTCACTCTTACACGCACCAAAGTTATATTGATCTAATATTTAACTCCCTCCACCCCCGCATACAATCCCGTTTAGAAGCCCCTCTTCTCTAATTCAACAACGTTGGACGAAATGACATTAAGAGAACGGAATTTACAATTAAAAGGCTGTTCAACGTGTGTTGCTAACTTGATCCGTTATCCTAGCTTTATCTGTTATCTGTAAACGTTCCCTAAATCTACTAATTTAGGAATAATCCACTGACATCCTTTAATACACATGTTAATTTGAATCAGATGTACTGATAATATCCGCAATATAAATCTTTAAACTTCTTCTTACCTTTAAAAGTCCGTAACGAACGGTCTATTATGCTGCAACTCTACAGCTCTGCTAGCCTTGGCGCTAACTTCCGGGGAACGATTGAGGGGCTCCACGATCCGCCATTGCTGTAAAAAAGTGGTCCATTGGAGTGAACGGAGATGACGTAACTCTCAGTCTATACGGCGCTGGTTTCAACCAAGCACTAAATTAGATGTTTTCCAACCAAATACGGTTGAACTGACACTTCCCCATATTAATTTGTAAGTAGATTCGAAGATACATCAGTTTCTGACTGCCGCAAGCTGAAGCTTGGTTGCTAGGTTACTAGCTGGGTGTTCGCCAATAACAAAGTTAGTGATTACTGGTTCCGTGTTGATTTAATTCAATACAAATTGTTGGGGGGAACTGAAAGGCTATTACCGTACTGGTTACTTTGCAGCCCGGACATTTCCCCCAAAACACATTTAGACGCTATCGCAACACAGAAGTACCTTTCAAATCCGATCATTTTTAAGACCTTCTAAACCATATTTAAGACCTTTCTTATTTTTTTGGTCATATTTAAGACCTTTTTAAGGCCTTACATTCAGATGACCAAATGTAAGACTTTTTAAGACCCCGCGGGAACCCTGAGGAGACTAAATACGAACATTATATGCAGACACAGACGTGGTTCAGAAACACAGAAATATTAGAAAACAGACCATTAAGGCAAAACATCTAGTTTGATGGATGCTGTCAAAACTCAACTACAATAATACGTGTGTGTGTGTGTGTGTGTGTGTGTGTGTGTGTGTGTGTGTGTGTGTTTATTTAGCATGGGCACATAGTATCTGTCCCCGGCTGTTTGAAGAGCAAGCATGGGAAACAAAAGACAATGTTTACCTCTTTGCATCCAGCTACTCACACACACAGTTACAATTACACTCCCTGTAATTGACATAATTAATAGATAGTTTAGCTTCTCACCATCATTTGCTGTGGCCCACTGATGTTAACGATCGTAACTGAAAGGCTGCCTGTCAAACGTAAACATTCAGCCACGTGACTCACAAACTCTCGCAAGAGTTTTACACAAGACGGATCCTTTCTATCCATAACCCTGCACCGGGCGCTGACATTGGCGCCCGGTTATCATCAGATTTGACGACGTTGATTGGCTGAAATTATGTTTCGGAGCCATAGCTTACAGATAGCAACAGTCAGCTGCTAGTGGCTGCTGCTCCACAGGTTGAGGGCTCCTCTCTTAGCGCCCAGACGAGAGAGGGTAATGATACACGGTCAAGGCCAGGCAGGAAACATGTGACTTATCAGTAACTTTAGACATCGTAACACCATTTTAAACGAGATTTTATTGTAGATTATACATTTTACTGATATCAATTATATAATATTTACCTTGTTCATTAAAAATTAAAATAAAAAATATATATTTTGAAAAAAAAAAATATTTTTTAATATATATTTTTTTAATTTTAATTTGTAATGTGGGAAGAGGTGGGGCGGCGCCCCTAGCGCCCCTATGGGCCGGCCGCCACTGTCCACTACTTATGTATTCTACAAACAAGACAAACTTTCCTTCTCACACCAGCTTCTCTTGCCTGTAATTTACGATGCTGATGTGCAACTGGGGTGTTTGCCCTGGACAGTAAAGGGAGAACCATGGAAAGGGCATTTTTTGCAAGCTGTCGTCGGACACAACCACCTACACCGTCCTAACCAGGGTGATATCCTCTGCCATAAATCACTCGGGTCATTAAATCACACCCCAGACACTCTTGTGCCCTTTCTCATCACAGTGGTTTCTCTTCATCTTTATTCAATGAGGGAGATTAATGGCCCAGGATACAGCACCCAGGTTGACATTCTGTTATGAGGGACATGACTGAAATGTCACAGAGTGAGGAGCACGGGACAGGATGTGACAGGATGGACAGGGGACACCCGTATACTCTGGACACATGGTGATAGGCTGCTGTGAGGGGATTCTCTACCCCTGTTTATGGATAGACTTGTTGCTACTGGCTTGATTTAGCGTCAATCAATCAATTTTTATTTATATAGCCCAATATCACAAATGTTACATTTATCTCAGTGGACTTCACAGTTTGTACAGAATATCAGTATGACAATACGACACCCTCTGTCCTTGGACACCCACATCGTACAAGGAAACACTTCCAAAGAAACCCCACAGTTTAATAGGGGAAATGGGAGAAACCTTGAGAGAAAAATGTAAGGAGAGAAACTTATGCAATATCAAAACAACTTTTTTATTTTAGCCATGTACAAGTCTGTTGGGAGATATTGTTTTAGCCGTGTGCATCTATGTGTGCATGTGTCTGTCGGTCTGTAATCTCATTCTAACCTTTGACCTTGTACTTCTTTTGCTCATCTATGACTATATGCTTACATGGTTGATTCACAATTTATGGAAAAAGCTGCTTTGTTGACTGGAATATAAGGAAGCCTGGAGGAACAATTTATTGAATTTCAACTCTTCTATGTTTGGCATTTGGAGAGGGAGAAACACTTGCCAGAGATCTGCACTCTAAGTTATTGTATCTAGTTTAATATTGTTTTGCCTGTTAAACACTTGTTTACAGGTTGGGTTCACACCGAGAACAATGAAGATATTTCCGTTCTTTTCCTGTCTGACGAGAAGTAGATTAGAAGTCCTGCCCTCACCGGCACCATGAACAAAATCTCATCAGAGCATCACAGACAGCAATCATCCTATCAACGTGACTCGCTCTAAATATGAGAGCTGCTCGGTGACTTAACTATGATAGAGTTGGAGACATAGAGCCCGCTCAGCAATCTCCTGCACCCACATTATCTCCTGCAGTGGGAAAGTGAAATGAGCTGGAGTGGACCCGTGTTTCATCCGTCACGCAGTGCACCACATCGGAATAGAAGCCCTGGGATAAGGCTTTGAAATCTTCTTGTTAGTCTTGCCACTGGAACTGCCACTGTAATGTAAATGAGGTGGTCAAACAAACCCCTGTTATGGTAGGAATATGGAAATGGAAAAGGAGAGACACTGAGTGAAAATAGCACTCATTTCCTGACATATTGTTCTGTTGCTATGGAGAGCAGAGCTCCTGGGGGATAGTTCATCATGATATATCTAAATATAGATTTAAAATACATGTTTTATACATTGGTGGGCTTCGCTGTGATGGTGGGCTTTGGATAATAAGCTACTGACTTGAAGCGTTGTAATGGTAGAATAAAGCCTTTCATCCCCTGTCAACTGAAATGTTCCTCCTGCCATGTCAGTGGTGCAGTGCCTGGCATGTACATGATACAGTGAAAGGCGCATTAAGGAAGAGAGAAAAGGATCTTTGTGGATGAATGAATATGTTCTTTGTTGCATGAGAACAGAATTGCTCAGCCATGTTATTGGCTTGGTTATGAAGATGATAATGATGTTCTGTTATATAGTCAATTAGTTGTTTTGTCCGTCACTAATCCAGATATCTTTTTATAATTATTGAATTTCCTTGTATTTTTTACATCAGTGTTCCCCAGAAGATAATGACTTTCGAGAACCCCCTATATTTACCACCATGCATATGTAATATTCCAATTTAATATAGTGCCATCACCGGATTAAGATTGACATTTTTCTTGTCTTGTCTAATGGCATGAATATGATGAATATTATACCTGCTAAACATCAAAATGTTAGCATTTACAAGGTTGTTAGCATGCTGACATTATCCTTTAGATTTATTGTTTTGTTTCGGTCAAGAAATATTTTGTTGATCTATTTGACCAAGAATAACAAATTGTTATTTACAGTTCTCTTTATTGTAGGCAAATTAGATTTGTTTTTGGACGTTCACTTTAAGTACACTCTTTATTAACATTTGCAACAGGAAAATAAATGAACACATGCCATATGGTTGTACAGCACCTTAAATAGATGTATACTGTATAATAAAATCTACAATTAGTAGGCAACGTTTACAAAAAATGTCCTAATGGAAGAATAACGATGCAGTGTTACATAAATTGCAACAGCTTGTATCCCTTCAAACTCTTTCCATCTGTGGAGGCTTCCCCTCATATATTTCACTTACAACATTAGTTGTCTGTGCAAGTGTAGTGTTACGCTTTCCACCTCCAATATATCACACATATGAAATGTCTTACAGTACGGAAACAAGGAGAGCCTGTGAGGTCTGTGTGTCAAGAACACTTTTTGAATGCTATGAGGTGCACTTATCGGAATACTATGGTTATTATGATTTCAGCATGGTTGTTTTAATGTATTAAGCATGCTTTAAACATGAAAAAAAAGTACAACATGTTGTTAATACAGCAATACAACAATAACATATTCAAATATTTTGTAATGATTATCAAAGGCTAAAACCAGTTCAAGATCAACTTTCCCTGCATCTTCATGGTATGCAAAAAGCAGTTTAACCACAGAAAGTCATTTTGCTTTGGCATCATCTTCACGTACCTTACTTTGATTTCACATGCAGTTTGAAAGCAGCTCCATTCTCTCACCAGGGTCTGGAGTTGACTCTTGCTGCTGTTGGCTGGTTTTTCGTTGTCGTCATCTGACAGGTGACTGACAAGAGCAAACACAGTATTGTTCATGGGAGGGAAATCTCCTGGGAACAGATCCCCCCCCACACCCACACACACACATTTACAAGGCCCTGCAAACACAGACAGGATTGTCTACCGTTAGTTAGTATTCATTTCTTCCGCTGACTGATTGTCAGGCTATGGGTAGCTTTTGTTCAGGTTGTGTAGTTTGTTTTTAGTGGTTGTGTAATGTGACAGTTATTTTAAGTAAAGCTGATTGAAACCTGGCAATTGGCTTGTTAAAGAAAGGAAATGAAATAACATTGTGTCAAACTGTTATGAGGTCATACGAGATGTGAATCCTACAAGGCATTCGGCTGTTTCTGTCAAATTAAAAGCACTTTAATTCAACATTTTATCTGCAGCTGACACACAGGACTCCTTTGCGCATTGCTTATATAATTAACCTTTACTCATCCGTGCAAGCCAAAGCACAGTGGAGCAAAACAATCACACATATGGCTTCGTGCTCACAGATACAGTTTGTCTCTGTAGAAATTAGGAGGGAAAAAATCCTGACATGGGAAGTAATTTGATTATGCAAAGACTCACAGGTGCAACATTTCAAATAACTGCTGCTCCCGGTTTAATCAAATCACAACCAACCGCTGAGCTTCACCATCTACATGTCTGTGAATGTATGAGTTTAGACGATTGGCTGCACTGTGTGTTGCTTCTACCACGGATTGCAAGCAGTCAATTGAATAAATAACCATTTCCTGTTCCTTGGTGCATTTATAACAAAAGCTGTCATTCTGTGTTGTATCATGTCCAATACATAATGTTATCATAGAAAAAAACAATACAAACATTATAGTTTAGGTGTTGATCTCTCCCTGATTCTAACGTGTGATTACTAATTGGCTTCAGTTGCGTGTATCCAAGCTGTGAGTGTTTGGCAATGAAGCAGTTGAGATTATTCCAAAGCCAAGACAGCAAACAATAGCAACTGCCTGCAGTTTATGGTAATGAAGCAGAGCACTTGGTAACAAAGTCAGAAAAAACAATTCCTGACACATTCTGAACACTGATATTTACTGATATATATATATTGAGAAAAATATTGTTTTGATAACAAGTTACACGAACAAACGACTATAAAGCAAATGGATTTATGTGTATCTGTGCGAAAACGGTACTAACAGAAAAGGTTGTGGACTGTAGCATATTTTTACTTATACTATTACACTGACTAAAACTACAGAAAAGCAAGCTAACTATTTTCCTTGGTAGATACTTACATGTGTCATTTAACATTAACAACACATAAGTGTTTTCTACTTTCTCCAAACACATGTTACACTGAAGACCTCACACATACGAGCGAATAAGAGTTCTAACATGATTGAACAATACTTTAACAACTGACAATATCCAGATAAATATAAAAAATCACCACAATCTTTAAGCATCTTTTGCACTGCGTCTGTTTGTTGATGCGTCTGTGTATTCCTTGGCTACCAATCTGCTAAATGTTGCTAAAGAACTTCATTGCTTGGCAGCGTGCCTAACAACATGCCTCTTGGCTGTTGTAAAATCACAGTATATCAAAGCCTCTTGTGGCTTATTGCTTAATTTTATTACATCCTAAAAATAAATAATTGAGTCGATCAACAATTCAGTATTACACTTTTAACATTGTCAGATTCAAGATGGACAGATTTACCCTAACCCAAACCCTCTAACCCATAAGGGCAATTCATGGGTTCAAAATGGCTTTTAAAAAAGAATTGTTAAAAGGTTAATAAAACACTCATTGAAATTAAGCATTGGTTTCCGATGGAAACATATAAGGTTTTCCAATATAAACACTGTTATGGCAACTTTAAAAACAATCACATTCCCCTTTCCATTAAATGGTCATTTTTTTAATATGGAGAAAAAAAAGCCAGTCTTCGTTCTGTCATATGTCATTTCAGAATGTTTTTCAATGTCTTCATGGCCAGCAGATGTCAAGGTTACACAAGAGCTGCAGTATATTGAGTCCCTGAATGAGAGACAAATGGGCTCAATCAGACCATCAGACTTGGCAAATACAAACTAAAGGTGGATGGAAAATGTTGGAATGCGCTTGACAGAAGGAAAATGCACCTTCACGCTAGAAGCTCATACTATGTTCTGTGGCTGCAGCAACATGAATTATGTCATACTGTCAATATTCAACAAATCACTTTGTGGCAGAAACCTTGATTGAATCTCAAGAAAATAATCTTGCCTCCCTACCAACTCTTCACATCAGCATGAATAACTGAGTGACAGTAAACAAGAGTTCTGGTATTTCTTAACCAGTTGTTGTGATCAATCACGCTCTGAATCTGAGCAGCGATGCTTTCACTGTCGCATTCTTCAACAGGATTGATACTATAAAAGGGGAGGCAAACGAGCAGCTTGGCTACTCTATTAGCATAATTGCATCATTAATTGTGAATCCCTTTCACTCTGAGAAATAGTAGCTGGTACTGGGTGCAGCTTCTAGTCAAGAGAAAGACTCCACACACAGTGGGTTGTTACGAGCCAGAGAAATGCCTGCTGCCTCATTAGGGCTAGATCCCCACAGGCCCCCTTCTCTAAATACAGGGGGGTCTGACGCCTGTGAATGACAAACCCATGGTGTTTGGTAGAGTGGAGGCATTCAGGTGAAAGTTATTACACTTTTCTTCCCACACTCAGCTGCATAACTCAGCCTTAGTGTTTCCCCCACAGGGACACTCCAAGGTCGATTGTATCTCTCCAACTACAGCAGCTACCAAACTTGTGTTTGAAGAAGTCTTCCCAAACTGGTGTCTCCTCCGTAATGAGGACGCTATCCCAGCATTCCTGGCTGGTGGTGCTGTGAAGCAGAATGGAAGAAAGACTGTGTGAAGAGGATGAATGAGTGAGTAATTAGGAGTGTAAGGCTGAACTTGAATTAGCAAAGGAATGACAAGTGTGAAAGCCGGCTCTTTTATTTTAACACACAGAGGAACAGTGAGTGGGCAGAACATGATTCACAACAGGCAGTGTCAACTGCATTCACATCACAAAGGATAATGTTTCAAATGTGCACTTTTGAAGCACTTTATTGAAGTATGATGCTAGTGAGATTGTTCTGATTAACACTGCTGCAATTAAAGCAATAGTTTGTAAAACAGCTAAATAAATATTTGTGTTTTGATGCCGAGTTAGATTAGAGGATCAACTCATTAGTTGTTTTATAGACTAATGACAAAAACAAGTCAAAACAGGTCCCCACCTCGTCTGGAGTTTTCACACATGTATCACTGAAGATGAGATTGTCCAAGTCAAAGGGTTATCTTAATGTCTCTTCAGTTAAACATATGCAGTACTGCCCCCGGTCAAATTGGGACCCTGTACGCAGTGCTTGAATTGGAATAAAAAAGGTGCCAGTACTCGAAATCAGCAACAAGTATTTGGCACAAAGTCATAGTATATCTTATAATGCTGGTGGGTTTGTCTCTTTACTGTATATTTTAGAAAGGCTCACTGTACTTAAACAAAATGACTCAGGGTGCATCTGAGATTAGAGGGGGTGCAGTGGTAAAGTGCTATTTTTATAAGTGGGGAGTGGACCTGACACCCTCTAGTCTAGGGGGGTCCGGGGGCATGCTCCCCCGGGAACATTTTTTTTAAAATATTGAAGTTAGATGCATCAATCTGGTGCAATTTGAGAGAAAAATGAAGAGATATATGGATACCTCTCAACATCCATAATGAAACAACTGTAAACAGATTTACTTTTTCTTTATGGATATAAAAGAAAGTAAAGCTTGACTCCTACTGGCTGGTTAAATGACTCCTCGTCCCTGAGGCCACTACCAGTTTTTTGTGCCACTTTGCTGGATTTATTTGTCAATAGCGTTGCTGCACAAAGTGATAGCCCTCTAGTTTAAATCTACTACCCAAAAAGAAACATATGGAGATGGGTTATTATTTAAAAAAAATTGCAAATCTATTTGGGAAAAGTGGAGCCGGGCCTCAAATCCTATAGGGTGCTCCCCCGGTAAGATTTGTTTTTAAATGTTGGACTTAAATGCATCAATCTGGTGCATTTTGAGGGGGAAATAAAGAGACTACACCCCGTATGAAACAAAAATGTATACATTTAAATAATCATAAAATCATAAGTACATGGCCATAACCAATAACATACAATATCCAATATGAAAAAACATTGAAACTTGTTTATTTATTTGTTTTTGGTTCATTTATAGTTGTGAGTGTGTCTGGGCTCCTGAATCGGCCTCTCCTGTCTCCCTCCTCTCCCCCCTGCTCCTCTTTGAGGCAACAGCAAAGACTAGTTTTAGCTCTCAACAAGTTTATCTTACCTTTTTTCACCTAGTTAACATTTTGTTTGTATTATTCATGCATATTTTACTAATCACTATCCCCTCAAATGGAAATATGTGTTTCATAAATGGTGACCGAACCGTTTGAGACCCACTGAGATAACTTAAACTAAGTTAACTATCTAAAGACTCAGAGAGTAATTTACCTCACCAGAGCTGTAGTTTTCAGCCTCTCAGTCTGACAGCAAAGGACTTTCCCTCGACCTTGTTGTTGAAACAGCTCCTTATATCCGTTAGCGCAGCTAGCTAGCACCAGATGCTAACAACAATACACGTAACCGGTGCGCGCGCTTTCTCGCTCGCTCGCGCCACACATACACCAACACACACCCTCCCGAGCTTGAATGACACACAGAGACCAATCGAGGGCATTAGTATGATCTGTATGAAAGTGGCAATGTCGGCAGGCCACGTCATGTAGACAGCCAGTCACCCTCTGTGAGGCAGAGTCAGACCCACATTTGCACTGCGTTGCGTTTACAATATATACGTATATTGCCGGCGGCTGAGTACCGGCATTTTACTGAGTACCGGCAAGGTGCCGGTGTTACAGTATAAGTTGAGTCATGACAACTGGCGACATTCTATTATTTTCGTCATCGGAATCCGGGGCGTGTACATTGAGGACCCATTGTTGACTTACCAGGAAAGAAACATCGTTTGTCGTTTACGTTCATCTTTTGCTATATCTGCCTTCCTAAGATCCATTTGCTGCACATTCAGTACTCGTATGTGAGGTTGTGGGGCAGAGGCCGATATCGTGACGCTTACAGGGAGGTATCGAACATTTCAAAGTAGGTTACTGTGTGGATGCCTGTTCAAAACATTGCAAACTTCAATAAATCATTTAAATTATATATTTGTGTCCGACTTTCATTTGTTCATCGTTCTTAATGTGATGTATAGTAGCTTTGATAGCTGTCCATACCTTCAGACAGCCTAAAAGTAAAACACAAGTTGTTTATTCACAGCCTGAACGCTCATCGAGATGACTGGATCAGTCATGACAACTTGTGATCAGCTCCGATTAAATTGTGATATCAATTCTGTAGCTAACCTCCAGGGATCACGTTTATTTTATGAAATACCTGTATCCCTCTCATCACAACAAGACTCTACACTGTGCAGGAAAAACAATTACATACATGAAAATAACCTTGATGCATGGGAATTAAACACACAAACTATCTTCCGTGGCTATATTGATATGTCACAGTAACGGTAAACCACAGAAAAATAAGTCCAGCGGGGCACAAGTTGAATACATATAATACGGTAGTTCTATTATGCCTTTAAGCCTATACGTTTAACCCATAAGAACCCGGACCCATTTCTACTTTTGGGGAAATTAAGGGGAACGTCATTTAGACTAAATAGACACATTTCTGACAAGTAACCCCCCCTAGTGTCAAATATCTGAGCTTTAATGGTAAAGTAACTCTTATTTATAACTTAATTAACAAGGATGATGTTTTGGTTTGCATTTGTTTGAACATACTATGAATTGAAGAACAAAGTATATGTTAACTAAACATAATTGAATCAGCTAAATTAACTGACCAGACCATACTCATATTTCTAATTGTGCATATATGTCACTCCGGGTTTACTGTGAATGTTTAGGGTTAAAGTCCCGATGTGACACCATGTGTCACAGCAATATTTATGGCATTTGTTTCATATCAATTTCATCAAGAAATGTTTCCACAACAGGTTAAATGTAATCAGAATCAGAATACCTTTATTCGTCCCACAGAGGGGAAATTTACATTTGTTACAGCAGAAAAGAGCCGAAGACAGCTTAATGTTTAACAAATGACATGTCATGTAAGCATTTTTATTCTTAAATGGCTTGAATATTAACTTTAGCAACAAAAAACCTTTCCAAATCTAGCTAGTTCTGTCACATGTTTTAGCCTGACACATGGACATCTTGGACATGTTGTTATGGGAAGACAAAAGCAAAGGACAAGGACCATGACCCCAGACTGTTCAGTGTGTGTCACTTAGGGACTTCATGAGATAGAAAAATCTCATGAGGAATCTGTATAAGGAACTTTCCAGAACCTTTAAATTTCATGTGACACCCGTGTCTAAGCAATTCTGTCTGCCTTCCGTGTTCCTTTTGTTATTTACTTCCTCTCTGCCTTCTTCTGATGATTTATCTGTTAGTTTGTGTGTTTAATTCCCATGCATCAAGATTATTTTCATGTATGTAATTGTTTTTCCTGCACAGTGTAGAGTCGTGTTGTGATGAGAGGGATACAGGTATTTCATAAAATAAACGTGATCCCTGGAGGTTAGCTACAGAATTGATATCACAATTTAATCGGAGCTGATCACAAGTTGTCATGACTGATCCAGTCATCTCGATGAGCGTTCAGGCTGTGAATAAACAACTTGTGTTTTACTTTTAGGCTGTCTGAAGGTATGGACAGCTATCAAAGCTACTATACATCACATTAAGAACGATGAACAAATGAAAGTCGGACACAAATATATAATTTAAATGATTTATTGAAGTTTGCAATGTTTTGAACAGGCATCCACACAGTCACCTACTTTGAAATGTTCGATACCTCCCTGTAAGCGTCACGATATCGGCCTCTGCCCCACAACCTCACATACGAGTACTGAATGTGCATCAAAGTGATCCTATGGAGGCAGATATAGCAAAAGATGAACGTAAACGACAAACGATGTTTCTTTCCTGGTAAGTCAACAATGGGTCCTCAATGTACACGCCCCGGATTCCGATGACGAAAATAATAGAATGTCGCCAGTTGTCATGACTCAACTTATACTGTAACACCGGCCCAATTCAAGCACTGCCTGTACGGCGGGGAAACTGGCGAGCATAATTGTGCTGCATTTGCGCATAAAATGAGGCCCTACGCACTGCTCGTGTTCTGCGTGGGAGGGGCGGCCCTGGACATATGGGCTGTCTGTTTGAGTCCTTCTTTTTCCCCCTCGTATGATTGTTTTCATCCAATTTATGACAGCGGAAGTTTCAACAACACGCCGACTCGTTCGCTGTGAGTTCTCCAGATGTTAAGCAGGTATATCAAAACATGGGCCCAATCAGCTGCTGGATATGTGCATTCTTACATTGTTCAGAGTTAAGAGGTGCAATGTTTTTAACATACTGTATGACTTTTTGATTAATATGAAGCTAACACCAGCAACTGGTTAGCTTAATTTAACACAAGGACTGGAAATGGGATAAACTAGTCTGGCACAACCAAACAAGGAATGTGTTTCTTAATTTCGTTTAATGCGAGTGAAATGTATAGGTGTTTCCAGATACATTCTGTCATAGTTATAAACAAGCTCAGCTAGCAGTTTCCCCTGTTTCAAGTTTTGCACACACTACAGATATAAGAAGATTGACACTATACCCCAATGATTGCATGGAAAATAAAATCAATCAACAGACTGTAGCATAGCATAAGGATTGAAAACAGTTGGAAACAGCTATCTTAGATTCCGAAGGAACACATTAAACCTTTGAAAGCACTTTAAACCTAAAATATGACCATGCTCCTTAATTGAATCTCTGTTTAAAATATTATGTTCTGGTTCAATGCGAGTTTATGTGTGGAACTATACTAAGCTAGGCTAACTAGCTGCCAGTTTTAGGTACATTTACCACATATGTATTTTTTCAGAAACCATAGTAGGCTACAGTTTTTATGTTTGGAGGAAAAATGATAAAACATTATTTCCAAAAGCACTGTCTGAACTTTCTGGGAAGCCTTCCATTTCCTCTCTTGGCTAAGCAAACTGAAATGAGGGAACAGTACTGTAGAAGCTAATTATCATGGCCAAGCTGCTCAACAGTCCACATCCTAAAATCTGTGCTGACTCCCAGATGAAAACAAGCCAACAATATTAATGTAACGGTTGAAAACGGGTCTGTCAAGCAGACATATACAGTGGGGCAAAAAAGTATTTAGTCAGCCACCAATTGTGCAAGTTCTCCCACTTAAAAAGATGAGAGAGGCCTGTAATTTTCATCCTAGGTATACCTCAACTATGGGAGACAAAATGAGAAGAGAAAAAATCCAGAAAATCTCATTGTCTGATTTTTAAAGAATTTATTTGCAAATTATGGTGGAAAATAAGTATTTGGTCAATAACAAAAGTTCATCTCAATACTTTGTTATATACCCTTTGTTGGCAATGACAGAGGTCAAACGTGTTCTGTAAGTCTTCACAAGGTTTTCACACACTTGCTGGTATTTTTGGCCCATTCCTCCATGCAGGTCTCCTCTAGAGCAGTGATGTTTTGGGGCTGTCGCTGAGCAACACAGACTTTCAACTCCCTCCAAAGATTATCTATGGGGTTGAGATCTGGAGACTGGCTAGGCCACTCCAGGACCTTGAAATACTTCTTAAGAAGCCACTCCTTTGTTGCCCGGGTGGTGTGTTTGGGATCATTGTCATGCTGAAAGACCCAGCCACGTTTCATCTTCAATGCCCTTGCTGATGGAAGGAGGTTGTCACTCAAAATCTCACGATACATGGCCCCATTCATTCTTTCCTTTACACGGATCAGTCGTCCTGGTCCCTTTGCAGAAAAACAGCCCCATAGCATGATGTTTCCACCCCCATGTTTTACAGTAGGTATGGTGTTGTATGGTGCAACTCAGCATTCTTTCTCCTCCAAACACATCTAGTTGAGTTTTTACCAAAAAGTTCTATTTTGGTTTCATCTGACCATATGACATTCTCCCAATCCTCTTCTGGATCATCTAAATGCTCTCTAGCAAACTTCAAACGGGCCTGGACATGTACTGGCTTAAGCAGGGGGACACGTCTGGCACTGCAGGATTTGAGTCCCTGGCGGCGTAGTGTATTACTGATGGTAGCCTTTGTTACTTTGGTACCAGCTCTCTGCAGGTCATTGACTAGGTCCCCCCGTGTGGTTCTGGGATCTTTGCTCACCGTTCTTGTGATCACTTTGACCCCACGGGGTGAGATCTTGCGTGGAGCCCCAGATCGAGGGAGATTATCAGTGGTCTTGTATATCTTCCATTTTCTAATAATTGCTCCCACAGTTGATTTCTTCACACCAAGCTGCTTACCTATTGCAGATTCAGTCTTCCCAGCCTGGTGCAGGTCTACAATTTTGTTTCTGTTGTCCTTTGACAGCTCTTTGTTCTTGGCCATAGTGGAGTTTGGAGTGTGACTGTTTGAGGTTGTGGACTGGTGTCTTTTATACTGATAACGAGTTCAAACAGGTGCCATTAATACAGTTAACAAGTGGAGGACAGAGGAGGCTATTAAAGAAGAAGTTACAGTTCTGTGAGAGCCAGAAATCTTTTTTGTTTGTTATTGACCAAATACTTATTTTCCACCATCATTTGTAAATACATTCTTTAAAAATCAAACAATGTGATTTTCTGGATTTTTTTTCCTCATTTTGTCTCTCATAGTTGAGGTATACAGTACCTAGGATGAAAATTAAAGGCCTCTCTCATCTTTTTAAGTGGGAGAACTTGCACAATTGGTGGCTGACTAAATACTATTTTGCCCCACTGTATGTCGCTTTCAAAAGCAATTACAGAGTACATTTCCTCAGCCTGATAGTTAAACAATTATTCAGCAGGAGTGTCAGAAAAAGAAAGTAGATGCATTAAGAGACACTTAATCAAGAATAGTAAACAACACGTACATATTTAAATGATTTCAGCTTTCAATTAGAATATTAGAGTACATTTATTTCCCTGCAGTTTGAGGTTTAAGAAAGCAGCTAAACAAAGAGAAATTAATAATCCCCTTTCTTCCCTCAAATGAACTCTTCACATTTTTCTATCTGATATCTCACATGAATATTCAGAGCCGTTGTGATGTTCAGTTCATTATTCATGGAGATAAATAATGCAACAATTGTCACAATGGGTCAGATCCACCGCAGAGCGATTTTAGGGGGAACATGAGGATTTCATACATCATGCATTTTTTATATAATGTATCTCTCCGTTTTTCGGTCTGCAATGAAAATGATTCTTTGACCTTTTTTGGTCGATGTGGAAGTTGAACAGCCTTCTGCAACGCTTCAAATGTGAAAGAGAGAAAGAGAGGAGCGACTTCAAAAGCAAAAATCGATTCATAATTAACAATGTCGAAAATTCAAGGAAAACCAAACACACTAAAAGGTCTGGCTGTGCTTGTCTTGGATAGTGAAGTCTGTGATGAATGAAAATAATTATGATTTTGGCTCATTTGTAACCACTCATGTATGAGTTAAAAAAAAAATCCAGAAAACTAGGTCTAGAAACATTTGGATTCCGTGCAAAAAATCATGCTCTGTTTATTTTAAAAATATTTATTTTTTCTTATTTGTTTTCTCAGGTAAAGAGCCAACATGCTTCACAGTACACTTAAAGCTTTTTAAATGTCAAATGATTCAATAGTAGGAATTGTTTTAAT
The DNA here is from genome assembly GCF_949606895.1 of Notothenia rossii. Taxonomy (NCBI): domain Eukaryota; kingdom Metazoa; phylum Chordata; class Actinopteri; order Perciformes; family Nototheniidae; genus Notothenia; species Notothenia rossii. The sequence goes on along the minus strand of NC_136903.1, from coordinate 25,797,870 downwards.
AGTCTGGTTTGTTTTGCATTGGTGTGATACATGTACCAGAAGTCCATCCATGATTCATTAGTTGCACCTCAGAGCAGCATTTGGTTAAACCCATATGTTTCAATGTTATTTGTTTATTCTGTGCTAGGACTTTCCAAAGATGTGATATAAACTGAAGCCAAAACACTCATGTCTGAAATATGTATTGACATCAACTGTTTCACAGTTTAAACCAATAAATATCAATGTTATTTGGATGCTTTGTTCCACTACTAAGCAAAGTTTGCCTCAGGGACACATAAATTCAAACTGTATTAAATGATCCATACACTGATATACTCAAGACCCATCAAAGGATAAAACCCTGGCATATATCACAATGACCAAACAGGAGAATCTATTACATCAGAAAATATGGTCTCCACTGTCATACATGATGGATGATGGATGAGCGCTTCTTGGCAATAAAAAAATCTATGTTCATAACAAATGAAGTATCCTGCCAACCAGAGAGCCTTTTAAGTGATAAGCTGCATTCATTTCCCAAATGTTCTTCTATCTCGGTACAAAGCTGTGCACATCTGTTAAGCTGATTACAAAAACAGACCTGTCTCATGCATTCCTGTTTTGTCCTCCCCAGTCAACCTTTGGCATTGTTTGTCTAAAGAATTATGAGCAGTGAAAGGAGCTATCGAGGGAAGAGATGCTTTTGATAAAAAAACAGATGGTGGAGCGTAATATTCTTGATGAATGTACGGTATATGAGTTATGTATAAGGGATTCATGCTGTTGATGGTGTTATGGGTGAAAGTGTAGGTCATCCTTCATTAAAGATCTGGGGGTTTAATCAACTTGAAATTCATTGGTCAGTAATGCGATAATTTAGTACTTTTGCAGAAGTATCTTCATCCACGAATCAAACTGCTTTAAATCTCACCTGTTATGCTATATTTTAACAATATATTATGGGCCATATCTATACAAAACATGTCTCTGAAGTGTTTTGCTCAAAATACCTGTAACGGAGGTGATCTCTGGGGCCATAGATCTCGGCCTCCGTTACGAATTGTATAGCTTTGTTGGTGGCGAAATGTATGTAGTGTGTGCATCTGTCTGTTTTAGTTTGTCTGTCTCTGTTTGCTGGTTTTATGTTAAAGTGTTCCCCTTCCCCCATGTCTGTTGCTGTTGATTGTGTGCACCTGGTGCCCTGTGTTGTCTCCTCCCCCCCCCCACCTGTGTCTAATTGGTGATTAGTGTGTGTATTTAGGCCCTGTTGCCCTGTCTGTTTTGGAGAGAGGGAGTGTGTGAGAGATACTTGTGGCTGCAGGCTGTGTTCAGGGAGAAACAGCAGGATTGAGGCTGTGTGTCAAGTGTTCATGATGTAATGAATGCCCACACCGGGTTGTATTTTGGACGTTCTGCCTCTACCTCCTTGCTTGGTCGGGCCGCTCAATTGTCAGCTTCACAATTGGTGTCAGAAGTGGGATTGACCAAGTGAGAGTGATGGAGGAACTGAGGGAAATGATGAGATCACTTCTGCAGCTTCAGGCAGCCGGTGAGCAGCAGTTTGCATGGGTACAAGAACGGGAATCCATGATGGAAGAGGAGCGGAGACTCCGGAGGCAAGACGGCAGATTGGCTGGAGGCTCAACGGGCACTAACTCTGCCGCTAAGGCATCAAAGATCCTGGCGGAGAACCGGAGATTGGTGCAAGAGCAGAAAGAGGAGCAGCTCTGGTTACAGAGGGAGGAAGAGAGGAAGGTGAGAAAGGAAGAGGAGATGCGCTTAGCGGAGGAGGCTCGTTTGATACGCCTGGAGGAAAAGAAAATCAAAGATGAGGAAGAGGCTTTTCTAGCCCGAGGAGGAGCGGGTGAAAAGGGCCGAAAAGATCCGTCATGAGAGAGAGAGCGCGCGTCGGGCAGCAGAACCAGCAGGAGCGCCTGGAGAGGAAGAATCGGATCGCCAAAGGGAAGCTTCCTTCCGACTTCACGCCCCCCCCCGCTGAGGAAACCATGCTGCACAAGGGGAAGCAGAAACCGTGCAGGGAAGCCAAGGTTTTTAAGACACTGCTTCCGGGGGAGAGGGGTGAGGAAATGTAACGGAGGTGATCTCTGGGGCCATAGATCTCGGCCTCCGTTACGGATTGTGTAGCTTTGTTTGGTGGCGAAATGTATGTAGTGTGTGCATCTGTATGTGTTTTTAGTTTGTCTGTCTCTGTTTGCTGGTTTTATGTTAAAGTGTTCCCCTTCCCCCATGTCTGTGGCTTTTTTATTGTGTGCACCTGGTGCCCTGTGTTGTCTCCTCCCCTCCACCTGTGTCTAATTGCTGATTAGTGTGTATTTAGGCTCTGTTGCCCTGTCTGTTTTGGGGAGTGTGTGTGTTTGTGTGTGTGAGAGAGATCTTGTGGCTGCAAGCTGTGTTCAGGGAGAAACAGCAGGATTGAGGCTGTGTGTCATGTGTTCATGATGTAATAAATGCCCACACCAGGTTGTATTTTGGACGTTCTGTCTCCTTGCTTGGTCGGCCCGCTCAATTGTCAGCTTCACAATGCCAAACAGATCACCCATTGTAGC